>NW_013526027.1:3052719-3113528 GCF_000836215.1 Papilio polytes
CCACCTCCTGGTAGATGAGCTGCTTCCACTGCTCCACGGTGTGCTCGCGCTCGTCCACCGAGTGGTCGTAGGACGCCGGCGCGGGCTGCACGCAACAATTAAACACTTTAACAATAGATCCCGCTTTAACATCTTCACACGATTGTCCCGGTGTAATACCACGACTATAGAGAAGACCGGCGTGAATTGTCAGTCTGTCTGTCTGTCTCAAAGTCTGAATTGTATGTGCGGTGGAGGCCTAATTTTACTCTTATTCTTCCAATTTAATCCTGTCCTTACTTATAAGGAATCTCAATCTAATCTTGATCTTTTCTACTATCAATTCCATTCTTAAATGGAAAGGGAAAGTGGAATTGATAGCAAAAAAGACACATAACAAAAAATATCCTCTTTACGTGCGTCTTCTCCGTTGATTAAGAGAGGGAAATGCTACAATTACGAAAGCTCTGGGGGTGTAGAGGGGGTGTAGGGGTGCGTACTGACCGCGTTGACCTCTCCCTCGTCGTACCAGACGTTGATGTAGGGGTGCAGCAGCGCCTCGTCCACGGAGATGCGGCGCTCGGGGTCGATCACCAGCATGCGGGACAGCAGGTCGCGAGCTTGCGACGCCTGCACAACATTCTATGTTAATACCTTCTAGATACTTCTGTACGTCCTAAAAAACCTCTTTACACTCGCTTAGCTAGATTATAGCGACCGAATCACATCGATTCTAGTGTGGTTCAAACATTTTATTAGCACTGTTTTCAATCGCTGGTTTGAATTATGTGAATTCTAATCTTACTAATATTATAAATGCGAAAGTTTGGATGGATGGATGTTTGTTAGAGTTTGTAGCCTAAACTACTGAATGGATCGATATGAAATTTGTCATAGATGTAGAGGATAATACGGAAGAACGTGTATAGGCTACCTAATTTAGATATTTTTTTGTCCTTACGGATGGAATCTCATACTACTTTCCGTTTCCATCCGTGACATTTTTATCGGTGTTGTGTCTATTTTAACTATGTCGATCTCAATAAATGGATTATACATTTGTTTCTGTTATTGTCAGTGTTGTTTGTGTCGTGACCTTGAGGCGGTTGTGTTCGTTGGAGTCGCTGGGGAAGAGTATGTCTGGGAAGAGGCGCTCGAAGCTGTAGCCGGCGTAGCGCGGCCTGTTCTCCACGTAGTTGCGCACGGTGGGCTGCAGACGCGCCATGAACGCCGCCGACGGCGTGCCCAGTTGCTCTGTACACACCGTCTTATATTAGCTGACCCTGGCCTGGCACAGGACACTGGGATAGAACTCTAAAATAATATCGATGGGTGAAAGGCTATTTGTTTTAAGCCCCATTAGGTTAAATGTTCAGGAGAGTCATTCAAAGTTTTTAGAAATAAAGCATAAAAAAACTTAGTTGAAAGATTTTCAGACTGGTTTTAGACTGAAATCACTTTCTTTACTTTTCTATAAATCCTGCATACTTCATTGTTTATTAACGACCCAGAAAAAATCACCTATGCTTGATATATTACATGTAATATATCAAGCATAGGTGATTTGATAGATGATCGTGGTCAAACTCTAGCTTAACAAATAATAAAAAAAAAAAAATGTAAGTCATTATCGCCTAAAATGGCGATTTTAACAAATAGGCTTTCACCCGTCGGTATGTAAATAAGAAAATTATACCCGCTGTCCTACCCCTGTTAACTGTTTTCATAACGGTCAAAGGTATATTTAAACGCCTAAAACGATAACACAGTAATCTCTCTATAACGCCGTTGATGGTGCCGCGTTATATGAATTCCCAACACAGAAATAAATCGCATTATAGAAGAGTTCTTAATAATTATTGGGTATTGTTTAAGATGAAATAAGAGCCCATAGGACTTACCAATAATCTTATTCCACTGGTCGATGTGGTCTGTGCCGGGGAAGAGCACGCCCCCGCGGATCATCTCCCCCATGATGCAGCCCACGGACCAGATGTCCACGTTCTCCGTGTACCCCATGCCCAGGATCACCTGATCACATCATACTATTATTATAAACTAGCTATTCCCGTGCGGCTTCATCCGCATTAAATTATCTATAAAGTATATTTTATTGCTTACATAAAAAAATCTCAATTGTAAACGTCAAGATTCAAAGAAAAAAATGGCAACCTTGCTTCCCACATGAAGGATTTTTTTTTAATTTCTGAGGTGGTGGAGTGGGAGTGTGAGGTGGTGGTGTGTGGGTGTGAGTACCTCCGGCGCGCGGTAGTATCTGGTGACGACATAGGGCGTCATCATGAATGTGGTGCCGGCCGTGCGCGCCAGACCGAAGTCCAGGATCTTCAGCGTGCAGTCACTCTTCACCACGATGTTAGACGGCTTCAAGTCCTGGTATAATATACATAAAACTTAATAGAATCGCGGGAAAAGCTAGTTATAGATAAATAATTTTTAAATAACCATATGCAAGAAATATTATGAGATATGACGTCATAGTCCTTAAATAGAAAGATTTTATCTGTTACCCTGTGTATGATGCCTGCGAGATGGAGATGCTTGATGCCGCAGAGCATCTGGTAGAGCAGGTAGCTCATGCGCTCGTGGTCCAGGTCCATCTGGATAACCTGGCACAAGTTGGCGTCCATCAGCTCCATCACCAGGTATACATCCTGGAACTCCTCGAGGCTGCGCTGAGGCGTGAACGCGTTCAGCAAGCCGATGATCTGAGGACAGAACCCATTGTTCTCTTACCATACAATAAAATAACCCACGCTCTTAAGTATGGTAAGCAGAGACCATGGACCTTCATTTTGTTTACCATACATTTACAAACATCAACATTATCAGAAAGTATTTTTGAATTTAGTTTAAATTAAGAGTGAACATTCATACTAAATTTGAAAAGAATAACTTTTCAATAGCTTTACAGCTCTCAAACTCACCCACTTTATAAAAAAAACAATAACAATTTTAAAGTGTTACGTCAATAAAACCCTACTTTAACATTACTTACATTCTTATGATTAACGAGTTTCATAAGCTTGAATTCTCTATAAGCGCGCTTAGCGTGCGTTACATTCTGGAATGGACGCGACAGCTTCTTGATGGCCACGTTCTGCTGTGTCACCGTGTCGTACGCCGCGCTGCAATACAACTGACAGCTTCATCACTTGTCACATACCAATACATGCATTTTAATCCTGACTCCTGTCATATACTGATTGGACGTAAGAAATGATTTATTAAATATCTCCATTGTAAATATTCAATTTTTTTATTAAAGAAATATGTATCTTTGTGTATAACTTTTCATTTCTCGACTCTCTACATATCGGAATAAATACATCAAAAAGCACATTTTAAATCTATGTACTACACATTGATATTAAAAAAGATCAAATTAATTTCAAACACAAAACGTTATCAAATAAATCACGATGGTTTTCAGAATATTAAAAATATTCAAATCCATAAGATACATGCATATAAGTAACAATAAAACACATTTATAAATCAAGAAATAATGATATTGTAATGGTCAGAGAAACTGTTTAGTGTCAACAATAAAAATAATTAAAAAGACAATTAATTGTTACAATAATAGAATAGTTAGTCAAAATATTAAATGGCGAAGCGCCTTCATTAAGTTAATTAACAATATTTTTATAATTCATTCCAACTTTTGTCCTGCATATTAAAAAAAATCCCACTTAATCTAATATTATGGCTACCCATTTTACATTATCCTGTTTACAAATTATGAACTTCAAGTTGGTATAAACTATACACATCTCTTTAGTAAGTTAAAAACATCGTAACACGTAAAACTCAAACCTATCCGAGAAACATTATTGAAATTTAAACAAACAAAAGACTATCAATAATCCAATTAGCTGCTCTTTTACGAATTTTTAAATAAAAATATCTTTGAAAACTTAATTGATCTACATATTTGACCTGATTATGCATCTAAATAAAAACGTAATTCGTAAACTGCATTTATTGATTGTAAAATATTACCTATTTCACAATAAAGTTGTACACTAAGAAGCGACTTTCCTTCCAATCCAGTAAGATCACAGTTCTTACGGTAATAAATTTTGTACCATGTTTTCGAAGTGAAATTGTACACGAGTTCACAAATGAAACAACCGGACAGTAAATACTCGCTGAAGTAAAAGACATAGAAGAAAGTTAGAGATCACACGACAGACAGATGTTAACCGGTGAGGATGTGAAGCGAGTGATATTAGTCCAAACACCAAAGCTTATTAACAGGTCACAAGTTTCAAAAAGGTAAGAAGCGTGTCACGACAGACAGACGCTAGAGTTCGGAATTGTCACGGGTTATAAAACAGGATGGAAGACTGTTGGAAGTAGGGTAGTGTAATGTGTAAGGGGGAGGAAGGGAAGTGTGGGTGAAAGCGTGAAGCTGGCCTCGCGGCGGAAGGTCTTACCACACCATGCCCTGCGCGCCGGCGCCGCGCCGCACTAGCTCGCTGTACCGTGTGGGCACAGTGAACACCGTGTCACCGAAACTCACAGAGTAAAACTGAATCATCTCTACTCGTCTAACAATACCCGGCATCAGCTATAAACAAAACACATTATATTGGCGGTGCTGAGTGCGTGCTGTGGTGTGCCGGTTAACTCGTCCACTGATTGTAAGAAATACTAATCGATTAAAGTATTCGATCAAATCTATCGGAATCTGACCATAACTTTTGTTATAAATACGTTTTCTGAATTGTCAACATTATCTTTTTCTCATATGAAGTTGTAACAGAGCAAATAGAAAAGTATAAGTTCAGCTTAAGTGGAAATATGTACAGGTCAATGCAGAGTCCTAGGTAAAGCCAAAAGAAACCAATCTCCATAGAGAAAAGATTATTTACAACTTTGACTATCATCTACATTTTCCAAGTTATAATGCGTGAAGATGAAGTGCAAAGTGAGCATGCTCGAAATGATCGCATGTGGATGATGAAAAAACAGACAGAAGTGTTTCAAGAGGAAATCTAAAAAATCATAAAAAAGGAAAGAAAAGTACATTACATAATCATAGAATAGAAATTTGATGTTAGTTCAATAGATGAGTTTTTAAATAGTACAGATAACCTAAATATTTATCAGATTTTCTGAAAAAATTAACACAGTATCTATTCTTAAATGAAATATAGATAAAAAGCCTAGTTAAAAAACATCGAAGTAAAGGCTTATTCAATTATTTGTAGTTTACAACCTAAGAATTAAAGTCAAACAGCGATTATGGGGATTTTAAGACACTTTCTATAGATAATTTTCTGATAAATGTGTTCCTTGAAGTAAAAGTAAAAATAAGGAAAATTCCATTTTTATTCGACTAACTATCTTTCACCGTTAAAAACAATTGTAGAAGCTACTCAATATAAGTGTAAAGTCTCAACAACTTAGAAAACAACTCAAAACAAAAGAGATGCGAGGTTAACTTGAAACTACAAAAAACTGGACATTGAAATGAAGCTCACTGAAATATTCAAAAAGTTTTTAAAAGACTTTCAAACCTGCAGTTTATTGCATTTTTAATTAAACTGTCTTAAAATATAGATATATAAATCTCAGACTTTAAATCAGATTTCTGAACAGGTATATTCTCTTAAAAGTCTAGAATTAAACAATTTAATGCTTGTCTTCAGTAGATAGCTTATTGAAATCTATTGTCACTATATCTTACAGATAAACAAAACGCTACGCTACAATAAATTGATCTTCAACTTTAGAAAAAAGACTTACATTTGTGTCTTTTTAATTTTATTACTCCTAAAAAAAGTAGTAATCACGGAAATGATGACTGGACGAAGGTTAAAGTAAGATTGCTCACTTTGTTTCCGGAATACAAGATGTTAACCGCATGTTGTATCAATACATTCCTGCTTACATAGTAATAGATCTTATTGCTGGCGTAGTATACGAGGCAGTGTATGTTAGTGCTCACCATACGATCCCTTGCGCGCCGGAGCCGATTGGCTTGAGGTTCTGGTAGCGCTTGAGGATGGTGAAACGCGTGTCGCCCACCTCGACGGTGTAGAAGTGAGGGTGTCGCGGCGGGGCCGACATGGCGGTCGCGGGCGCCGCGTGGGGCATCAACCACCCCTACCTGACGAATATATTAAATTAACAATAATCAAAAATACTTTTAACTTGGATTAATGTCACATGTCCGTAGTGGAGATGAGGGCGTCCACAGTGCATCGCCAGCTCGATCTATCCAGGACTAAGTTTCTTTTACATCAAAAATTGGCTTTGTCGTGATCAGAGTTTTCAAGAAAGGTAAGAACCATTTTAGGCAAAATGTTGCTTATCTTAGAATAAATTCCTAATTAAAATGTATCGTAACAACATACGCCTGTAGCCTTTGGTAAATTTAAGATACCATGTTACAAAGGAATTGTTGCTAACTTTAGTGGCTTGGCTACATGATATAGTTGTTTCGATAAAGTTATTTAAGCGACCTTCTCTCTCCTTAAAGTCATTTTAATTCTGCGTAATAAGACAAGTGCCTTCAAAAATATCAATTCTTTACTAATATTATAAAGAGGAAAGACTTGTATTTTTAAATTTTTGTATGTCAAGCAACTCAAAAACTACTGGGCCGATTTTAAAAATTCTTTTACCGTTAGAAAGGTAATTTTTTTTTTAATTACACGCGGGCAACAGCTAGTTCACAACTATTTTAAGACACAATAGTGATAAAAGAATTTAGGGACTGAATGATTTTATGTACCAATATGGATTTTATGTATTAATATGTAAAATAATTTGTATAGTGTAAGTGACTTACTTGACAAAGTTATCCGCGTAGAAGGAGTGCAAGCAGTCCATATATCGGGGCAGGTTTGTGCTTGCTTCGGAGTGCGGAAGCGAGTGAGGAACTTATGGCGTGCAGTGCAGCTGACACGGGCAGTCGGGCAGTAGGGCAGGTAGGCAGTCGGGCAGTCAGGCGAGCAAACTAGTGGAAGACTTCAATTTACTGATTGTGTCTGTAACAAAATATTTGACACAATTATCAATTTATTACCAACACTTTTTTACAAAATTCCTTATTTACACAAGTCATACATCATATTAAATTGCACAAGTCGTATAGACTATAATAATCTAAAACAATATTAATATTTAACAGTGGTAGTGCCCGCTTTAACATCTTAGCACTGCAGGGCACGCCTCCAGTAGTATCACGACCACACAGAAGACAGGAGTCAAATGGAAGCAATTCCCTGTTTCGTCTGATGAGTGTGGTACCGGTAATTTAAGTCCTTTTCTCTTTACCACCCTTTTCTTAAAGGAGAGGATGGTAACGGGAAGTGGATTTGGCGGTGGAGGGGATGCGTAGGAAGGGGAAATATCCTCTTTATGTGCGTCTCCTTCTCCGTCGGAAAAGGGTGGGCAACGCATCTGCCATTGCGGATGTCTATGGGCAGCGGTCGCTTCGCCATTTGGGCGGATTCGGGTGGCCGCTAGCTCGTTTGCCACATTATGTTATAAAAAAAATGATATTATTGTTCGCACTGTAACAGTCTGGCTTGCTGGCGCTTTCATTAAAACTATTTAGTTTCCTTATTACTCTGTACGACTAAATTTCTCCTCAACGAATATCGTTATATCCTTAAATTAGAAATACTTGTGAATTCGTAAAAAAATAACACTAAAGTTTAATATCTCTTTTTATTAAGATAATTTTGATTTGGATAAACATAATGAGGGCGTGATGGCTCACTCTGACTCGGCGTTAGGTTGAATCTCTTCTCGTTAATTCGACTTCACGGTAAAATTGCTCATTTACATTTTTAAGTATACGGTCGCCTCCGACGCCGTTTACTTAATAATGTAATGAGATGAAATTTATATTTTCTTCCATCTCAAATATTTCCATTTTTTCCTTTGAAATTTTTTTACCTCTGCATTTCCTCATAGAAAATACTTACCCAATTACAATTAATGTCTACTTTTTTATTGTGATCACTTTGAAAAAAGAAAAAACATCTATTTACAAAGTTAAAGGCCGATGTTGCAAAGATATATAACATTATAGACTGGCATAAAACTAGGCAAGGGCACAATGGAATCGATAGGAGTTACGTACACATGTGACGGAAACGAACTTAGACACGGTTTATTCAAGGCTGAGACAAACTCTACTTAAGACCACGAACTTGAAAACCCTAGTAGATTCAGACTTGGCGACTAAA
This sequence comes from Papilio polytes, assembly GCF_000836215.1. NCBI lineage: Eukaryota > Metazoa > Arthropoda > Insecta > Lepidoptera > Papilionidae > Papilio > Papilio polytes. The sequence continues at coordinate 3,060,930 of NW_013526027.1, forward strand.
ACGTTTTGAGATACATCATTATACGTACAACTCCAGATAAAAAAATCCAGTACCAACATTCTTTTTTAAACGGAAAATGTTCATAGTAAGAACGTTTATTTTTGTAAAAACTTTACTATTTCTGTTTCCAAGCGAGATATCTCAGAGCATGCAAGATCGAGCAAGTGGGCCGAGAGCGGAGAGCAAACGCGACGTCGTCACTTCACGGACCAAGACGTAGCGTGCCTGTTATATTGTGTAGGGCGACCAAGAACGAAATATAGAAATGTGGAAAGGGATATAAAAAAGAAATGAACATAGAAAATTAAAAGTAACATTTTTATTTCTGTCGTAGTAAGTGTAAAGTAAAATATTACTATAGATATGGAATAGAAATGAGAAAGTCGAAAATTTTAATATTACCACTTTGAAGAAGTCAACAAATGAAAAAGGCTCGAGATTCACTTAATATTTACTGAATGTTTCTACACAATTAGATCCCACCAAAGTAAACGCGTCAAAATCCCGCCGTAAACATAGCTTTTTACAGTCTGTAAAAGTTAAGGCAAACTTCGTCAGTAAAAATAAAGTAGCTACGTAACGCGTAGCTTTCGTTTACAGAAGAGAAATCCGAGAGATAATTAAATATTAAAGTAAGAAAAGTTTTACTTATTAAGAGTTTCACTTAACTTTGAGAATACATTTTACTTTTATAACACAACTTTGTACTTATCATATTACATACACTACAAATTAGTTCATAATTTACTTTTGCTTTTCTGTCAAATAATTTTCGCCTATATTATATTTTATTACTGTAATTTCTTATAGAAATTCATTTATTTACTGGTAGTACAAAGTTTAATTATTTTCCGAAAATACATGTTATTTTTGCGTACAATTAACATGTAGGTCTCGAAACTAATAAGACTGTCTCACATTTTGCAAATTCATGGACACATCATCCGACAAATTAGGTCTGAGTGTCCGTCGTAATGAAAGTCGTTCTCCGGAGTTGAGGGACGTATCTTTTAAAGACAAACTTAAAACAAACTTCCTTTGACAAGTTGACCTGGGCCGAGCTTGCAGGAGCGCTAGCGATGCATCAATTTCTAAGTGCTACTTTAACTTAATTAATAAAGAGAAAACTTTGCATTATAAATATAAACGGGTATAATTTTAGAAGAGACGTTAAAGCAAATATTGACGGGATGAAGCTAATATATTCAGAGCTTGGATACACAAGAGGGAGAATAGACAGGGACTAAAAACTAATATGTAACTATAAAGTAATAAAAATGTAAATAAGTACGACAGCTCTAGAGTTTCACACATATGTTTGAAATTCAACAGTGTCACCTGGTTTTTAGAGCAAACATATCTTTATGAATGCAAATTGGAAAACAGCTCGCAACATGACCCACTAACATTTAGTTAAAGATGGAAGTTTATTCATCTACGTACTTCACGATTTATGTCATTAATGTGAACACCACACTTAGATCCACTTTCCACTAGCACGACTAAGCGACTAGGCGACATCTAACCGCTTATGACTAGATTTTATGAGATGCAGTGAATATTCTGCATATATTGCTCACAGAAATAGTCGCACGAGTCGTGCCTGTGGTAAGGGGACTTATTTTTAGCTGTGACGTCACCTTGCGGTGTTAGTGCGTTGAGGTGGACTGCTGTAGTGGAGAGAAGCATGTCAAGTGCAGGGAGTAATTGGAGCGAGAGGAACCGCTTTGACTGGCTGTCGAGTATCTCACGGGTGGAGCATGTTTTTGCAATCATATTCAGACAAATTACCTTCATTAATGATGACCTGAATAATATTTGATGTAGAAATAAATTTCTAATATTTACTTCAATTTCGTTTTAAAATTATAGAATACTTGCTTTCGCCCGCGACTACATCCGAGTGGGATTTTAAAAAGAAAACAAAAGTGAGTAGCCTACATGTTCTTCCAGACTATCCTCTACATCTATGCGAAATTTCATCAAGATCCGTTCAGCCGTTTAGACTACAAACTCTAACAAACATCCATCCATCCATCCATCTAAACTTTCGCATTTATCATATTAAGTAAGAAGTAAGACTAATATTTTTCTAATAACCCTTATTGTTAAATTATTTCTAACACATACCATTTTTTTTATATTACAATGAATAAAATTCCATATGTATTAAGTTCTAGTCACGTTAATATATGGCATTAATATTTCTCTCAAACTTAGTTTCTAGTATAAAAGCATAAGCTTAAAGCTGTGCCAGACTGCCGACTGCCGGCGCGTTACGTAAGAAGATTAAGTGGAACTTTTGGATCCGTAAATGTACAGAAAAGCTTCTGTCCCTACTTAGGAAAGAATTCTTGTGAAAACAGTAATATGGCTGTTTGAGAAATAATTTTAACTGACACAAGAAGGTTTTATTATATCGGTATTTACTATTTTTTTATAAATTTAGAATTGTGTCGAAACAGTTAAATTTGTTAACAAAATTTCTTCAAGACGAGACCAATACACGATCTCCCATAACCTTGTAAGCGAAATCCATCAGTACAAATAGGTATTGCTATGTAACCACTCGGCAAGCCGCCAGAACAGCACGCGAAAAATTACCAATTTGTTACAACCCTGAAGTTTTCGCTTCACTCGTTCCCGCTACTATAAATGCTTACAAGCACCTTATGCTAACTGCCTAAGGTTCCAAATGCTTCGCTACGCTAGCCCCTGTAGTTCGCCTATTACCAAGGATCCGTACGAAATGCGCCCCAGAGACGGGGCTCAAATCAGAACAAATGTGCGGTCTATTTATATAGGAAGGTGAAATATTTTTCGTATAATCAAGCCTCATTACAACATACTTGAATAAAAAGGCGGGTTGAGTTCAAAACATCCTGTATAGAGTTATTCATGCGAATACGTACTTACCTTTTTTATCATGATTTTCATAAATAACACAACGAGGCTTTTTTTTAAATTATATCTGCATACTCATATTTCAAATTAAAATGGAACAAAGCATTTTTTATGATGTAATTTCAGTAAAATATTTTATTATTAAGAGATAATTTCAATTTTGCATTCTCGAGCATCAAACACATCACATGCGACTGGAAACCGATGTCCCGAGGGAGCTGTTTGAATAGAATGCGCATGTCGCCAACTGTCGCAAACTGTAGCCAAAAGCTACGATAGTCCATCGCCTGGGAAATGTATTCTAGATAAATGCAACGCCACTAACATTTCTCGTTACAGTCAAACTTAGTGACTGCTTGTTAGAACATAGAAACTATTTATAAAGATGATTTATTCAAATTAAAAGTATTATAAAATATGCATATTTTGCACTCGACTATCGACAAGAATTTTCGATGTTTTTCTTAATTCTTAGATCCTAGTAAAAGGGAAAAAAAGTACATTTATCTAATATCCAAACCTAAAGTATGATCTTGTTAAATTTAGCTTCTAAAAATCTTTACTATGGCTCTTTTTTAATCAACACACTTTCCAAAGTATCGATAACAAACGAGGCAAGTTTTTAACTGATTTTTTCCCTCAGCCACGCCACCAATTGATTAATGTACTGCGGGTGAATATAAATTCAAAAGGTAATAAATTGTCGCAACCGTACCAACTTGGTATAAAGTAGGATGCTTGATTTCATACCTATTAGGTTCAATTTTTTTTTATAATATAAGGTGGCAAACGAGCAAGCGGCCACCTGAATTCACCGAAATGGAAAGCGACCGCTGCCCATAAACATCCGCAATTGCAGATGCGTTGCCTACCTTTAATTGACGGAAGAGGAGACGTACATAAAGTGGACATTTCCCATTCCTATGCGTCTCCTCCACAGTCAAATCCACTTTTCCTTCCCACCCACTCCTTTTAAGAAAAGTGTGGAAAGGGGGGGGACTAAAATTAGGCCTTTCGCACCACACACTTTCTGTGTGGTCGTGGTATTGGAGGGGGCGAGCCGGCCCAATCGCGCGAAAATGTTAAAGCGGGCTCTACCACTGTAGAACGGGCATTTACAATGCATTAGCATTATTTTATAAAATATAAAACAAATTTAAATCAATCGTATAAACATTTTTATTTTCTATCCGTAACGTTCAGAAATACGAGTTTTACTTGAAAATAAACATTTTCATTTGAATATGAGAGGGTCGCATCTTACTTCGAGGAAGGCAACAATGGAAAAGGGAAGTTGCTTTTTAATCTTCTTACTTCATATCGGAAGTAATAGATTTTTCCCATTCGAATATTCAATTAAAATTAATCCTTCAGTATGATACAAGAATGATACAAATAGTATTTTTTAGATATAAGACGTGGGATTGAATTTTAGATCACCAAAGCACCATAAACACCCCTAGAGAAAAAAAATATCACCGGCATATTTTAAACACTTGCTAATAATACATGACAGGCGTTTTTCGCAGTTCAATTCCCTGTGCAACCACTAACATATTCCGGTAGCTACGGTGGGGTTCACGCGTAAACTTTGTCTACGAACTACGAACTGTTGCAAAGTAGGCTAGCGCGCGCTCGGGGAAATTAGCGCGAGTGTACTGTGTTATTGTTATTTGTCTAGCTTACTTAGCTATACATATGTAGGCATGAATAGTTTATTTAGCACCTAAATTGATATAGACGAATAGCAATTTACCGTGTCCATTTATAGCCTTAAATACTTCCAAATGTGAAAAAACTTAACTACTAATATAACCTATAACCTATGCACATAATAAGTATAATTTAATAAATGATGAAAGTTTTTTTTGTAACATATTTGATTAATAATATTATTGAAATATAAAGACAAGTTTTATATTCAAAATCTACTTAACTCGCAAAGAAAATTTAGTCAAATAATCGATATCTCGTAATCGAAATACAATCGTAATAGAAAACCTCCCTTCGTAGGGAGCGTCCGTTCACCGAGCGTAGCGGGGTCTACGCGATTGCTACGTCGATATAAAAATTCTTTCTCTATCATTGGACGCGATTACGAAGGCAAGGGATTTCGGCGAGTATCCGATCCGTGCGATGTATTTATGATCCGAACCCGGACCCTAGGGGGTCATTATCGATGCGAGTTATTATTGAGGGCGTCGATACTGATTCGCTGACACAGAACTAATATAACATTAAATGGAATAAGAAGTAACAGATTTATTTCCGGAATTATTTTAAAAAAATATGTAGTAGGCAACTAAGTTACTGACTGTCAAACTTTTAATAAAAATGTATAAGAAAAAATGCAAAATTGATTAATGTAACTAACGCAACTTTTAAGACCTTAGAACCTGACCAAAGTTTTTAAATAAACTAAATAGATTATTTGGACCTCAACACATTCAATGCTATAAAATTATATGTATCAACGTGCACAGTCCCACGTTACTGTAAGTGTTTAGTAATTGCAATTCGGTGTGCAGATAGATCAGTAGCTATTAACGTTCGTGTGTTCATCGGTGAGGGATCAAGGGTAACTCCTTTGTGGGAAACTTTGTACCGAACAACTCATCGAAGCGAAAAGCCTTTCCAGTCGAATAACATTCATCACGGTAAGAGGAATTAATACTCACAGTTATCTATTTAGCGTTAAAATGCGCTTTTCGTGCGTCTTGGAAGGAAGAGAATTAAACCCTACATTCTATACTTCTTTGATAAAAATTACGGAGTAACCGTCAAAATATTTGCTCAACCCTATCTTAATTCCAACGTAACTTTTAAGTTGTTTCTGCAATTTCGTCATCGTATACTAAGTAGCTGTAAATCAAAGCTTGCAAAATGTCACGTGCACAAATATTTTAGGAGCACGTGTCACGTTCGGTGGTAAATTGTACAATGATTGCTAATTAAAGATGTTGGAAGGAAAATTTCCATTTGAGCGGCTTCGTTGTAACTTTTCGAGGATACTTTATAAGGCGGGAGAGGGAGCTAGAAGGGAAGGGGAGCGGAGATCGGTCGATGCCATTTGCTACTGACTTTTAAACATTCAGGAAAACTTCTATTGTTGTACTGAAACAGTACGTGCATTTGAGTTTTTAAAATAAGAATTTAAAACAACAGCTGTTTCACGATTCCTGATTGACGAGAACTCCATTGTTTACGAATATTTTAGTCTAGAATGTACTTGAAAGTAAGCTTATTAAACTAATAACATTGAAAGCTGCTTATAGTTACGTAGATAAATAACTACTGGATAATTTCTTACAATATTAAATAGGTGTGTTGGGTGCAAAATACAACCTCTTTGGCTGACAAGCAGTACGAATACAGTCAAAGAAGTTACGTACTGGCCACCAAGACGTTTGCTTTATTACTTATTAAAAAGATATGTTTAACAAGAGAAGGAAAAGACGCTTACAAAAGTCAAGATGTGATCGAGATAGAGTTTTATTAAAATAATTGTAAATATGTAAATAAGTTAAATAAAGATGTTTTAGTTGGAAAAAATTTTCGTTTTGTATTTTTGGCTGCCGCGCTGTCTGTAACAAGTTAAAAAAGGTGGTTGAACTTTTTTAACAATATAACTGTTATACATATACATTTTTAAAAAGGAGGTAGAGTCCAATAGCGTTCTGTCATCTCAGCAACATAAATCATGGCCCGGTTTCCGCACGGGGAAACGAATGCTACGGTAATAAAAATCCATACCGAGCTAGCCCCAGATGTTTTATTCTCAATGTGTGGTACAATACAAAGCGATTTGTATAATACAAAGATGTTCATGAAATACTTGAACTTACTTCTTTTGTTGTAATCAATAAAATTTAGCTTTTAATATATCATATTAATCTTACTAAAATAAATTTAAAAACTTTAAACTTTAAGATGTTTGTTAGAGTTTGTAGTGTAAACGGTTGAATGGATATCGGTGAAATTTGACATAGACGTAGAGGATAGTCTGGAAGGTAGAAGATTCAACAGTGGTAGAGCCCGCTTTAACATCTTCGCACGAAATGGCCGGTTAGCAATAGCTAGTTCATGAATAAACTAACTAGTCAACAGTTTGCAAACGCATGTAATAAAATAACATTTATTACCGCAAGCTGGTATTAAAGGAAGTAATTACACACGTTAACTACTAGAATCATATCACCCTTTGACATGAAAATGTAACTCTCATTGTTTCAAAGATTTAAGAAATTAGTGATTTGTTGTGTAATGGTTTATAAAAAGAGCGACATTCCTTAGCACGACCTCGCGCCGTCTGGGCAGCGGTAAACATCGTCTGGTATGCGTCTACGCTGCATACACGCGGACGCATTTATTTATACGACTATATAAATAACCCGTCGTTATGGCAAGTCTAACAGACTTATATCTATGAAAGTATGAAATGTCGTCTACACTAATATAAAGAGAAAAGATTTGTATTTTTGTTATTTGATTCATGTAAAAACAACTGGGCTAATTAAAAAAATCTATCACCATTTGAAAAGTAATTTATCTGTGAGTGACATAGGCATTTTTTTATTTATATGCGGACGAAGTCACGACCAACAATCAGTTTATATGATAAAAATATTCATTAGAAATTAACATACTAATGTTTCCCATTCTAAAACATTCCTAGAAAATATAAAATTATAAACTCCCTCATTTCCTCTGAAAAACCGTTTAAAAACACCGAAAAAAAAAATATTACATCATTGTTTATGGCAATATTAAAATTTTCAATTTAAAACGATATAACTAAAAAACACAAGAAAGAGCAATAAAGTCAATTGAAGCGTAAAAGTATCTTATTGTTTGAAATGAAGGCTGTCTTTTTTTCAGGCTTCATAGGCCTAACAGGCGTTATCTTAGTGGTAACACCGCACAATCGCTCGTTTAATTTCCGCTGAGCATTTCAGTCGAAATGCTTTTGCATTACTACATAGTTTCTTTACCGGTCCACTTGTTTACAAAGATGTTACATTTACTAAATAACATTTTTATAAGAAGCAGCTTATTTTAGACTGTTTTTTTTTAATGACAATCGGTAAATTGTAAGAGCGGGCGCACACCTTGGATTAAACTATCGCACAATTGTTGTGCGTTTGTCGATCGCCGACTGTTTCACAGCCAATTCAACTGTTTAGTTGCACAATTAAAATCTAGTAGTGTGCGCATAGAAATCAAAGCGAGACTATACAGTTGTACGATAGTTTAGTCAAAGGTCTGCGTTCTAACATGTCGGTAATGATAAAATAACATTATTTCAAATCATATTTCTGACTCTAGAGATATTAAAAGTTTTTGATAGCAGGGTTTTATTTAATAGGGTTTTCTGTAGTAGAAAACATCCTATTACATTTAGTAAACGGACGCTAGTAACAAACTAAATCACTTTGATAAAGGAACAGATATTTCAACGTAAATACTTCAGTCTGCAGATTATTCCTTATCGCACTAACTTAGCAATAGTACTCAAGTTTACGTAACTTCCACAAAGTTATAAAGACTTATCTGTAGATTATAGGCAACTAAGAGATCTAGCTTACTAGATTTTATTATTACGTTTACTAACTCTTGGCACCTTTAACCTATAAAATTGTTTATTCCTTGCGACTTTGGTAAAGTGGTAAGATAATGTTTTGTGGATCTTGTTTTATATCGAACTTCCTTTGCAAGATATATATTGGCTAGAAGCCATTAAATACTTTAGTTACAATTTATCTTATGTCTTTCGACATTTATTTACATTAAATCTTTTGATTAATATCTCACTAATCTTACTAATATTATAAATGCGAAAGTTTAGATGGATGGGTGTTTGTTAGAGTTTGTAGCGTAAAAGCTTAACGGATCTCGATCAAATTTGGCATAGATGTAGAGGATAGTCGGGAAGAACACATAGGTTACTAACTTTTAATTCTTTTAATTCCACGCGGACGGAGTCGGGGCGAAATATTATAGTAGTTAATTTCTCCTCTAATATTAAGATTATCCCAGTTACTTGTAAACAACGGCACTATAAATGTCTTGCAGACTAATTAGTATTTAAGCATAAAACGGCTAGACTGCGACTCTAATTATGTTTCATGGAATTAATTATGTATAATTAACAACAATGCAGTTTGCTGCCCGGAGCTACGGTAAGCTAATGATGCGTAACGATAGCTTAAAAGTTATCTAGCGATACGCTCCGACTGCGCTTACGTAATTTAATATTAAAATCTTACTAATATTATAAAAGCGAAAGTTTAAATGGATGGATGTTAGAGTTTGTAGCTTAAACTTCTAATCGGATCTAGATAAAATTTGGCATGGATGTAGAGAATACTCTGGAAGAACACATAGGTTACTCACTTTTGTTTTTTTTTTAATTCAACGCAGACGGAGTCGCGGGCGAAAGCTAGTATTAAATAGAAATAACTTTAAAAAGTACAGTTTGTTTTAAGTAAATATACATGGGTTCGGATTAGACCGTAAGATAGCTATTGTAAAACAGATGAAAAAAAAGCCTAGCCATACAAATGTTAGTGTGGAATTGCATTGCAATACTGTAAGTGCACAAAGTTTAAACTCAATAATGGCATAGCATGTAGTTCATTGTGGTCCACGCCTGGAACTATCCAGACCGAAGACAGTTTAAAATAGTTACGCGCTAATATAAAAATTCCTGCGGGAGGAAGGAAACGTTCATTGGACGTCTTTGATAGAACTTGGTCTAGGACTATAGTTTTATTACAGACTAGCTGTTCCCGTGTGGTTTCATCCGAATGAAATTGTGAAAATTTCATTTAATTACTTACATTTGTCAAATTATCAATTTCAAATGTCAAAATGACAAACCATGGTAATCTTACTTCCTTGATGTTGGCAGCTTGAAGCTTATAGTCCCTTTCCCACATTTGGGTTTTATCCAATTTATTTACCCCGTAAGTTTATTAGCGTGAAAACATATAGCCTAAAGCGTGAAGTAATTGTAGGGCTTTTTATTAAATAAATAATTAATCAAACATATGCTGTGATTGCTGACATCTTACGCCACAAAGTAATGTGTGTTTACGCTTTATTATATTAGTAGAGATGGACAAATGTTCGTAATTTCCTTATTATTTAGCAGCATCAGGCTTTGTTTACCTATTTTTTATATTTAGACCAATATATAATTTGATAGAAAGACGTATCTTGTTTAAACAGCGCTAGTAGGGCGTTTCCTTTCCTTTTTGTTAATAACATGGGATGTAACTTTTCAATATTCACAATTCAAACAAAAAAAAACTAGAATCTTCAAACTTCCATATTCTCAAAGTGCACAGCTGAATAATCTAATAGCAAAAATGGTTGACAAAATTGAATTCTGATGGAAGTTTTATGTAACTTTTTTCATCCGGACACTTGAGACCTACTTAACTCTGACCGTAAGCGATTCATAGAAATAAGTTCCTCAACTTTCCTTTTTGTATTTCTTATGTTTTACCCGGACAAAACTTTATTTTAAATATTCCTAGAAACATAGAAAATCTATTTGTGAATTTTTAAGACCTATTATAGTTACAATCTACGCTGTAAATCTAAAATAAGTACGTCTTTTAATACTTTCGTTCAAGACATTGTAACTCAAAATATATACTAATATAGAGAGGAAAGATATGTATTTTTGAATTTTTGCATGTATGAAATAACTCGTAACTACTGAGCCGAGTTTAAAAATTCTTTCACCTTTCGAAAGGTAATTTATCTGTGAGTAGCATAGGCTATATTTTTTAATATTTCTTAATTTCACGCGTACGAAGTCGCGAGCAACAGCTTGTATTCTCTAAAGGTATGTACTCACCATAAGATCCTCGCATCCATTGTGTGTCCACAGACTATGTATCTTTATTGAACACCATCTGTAACAAACACACATCCAAGTCAAATACATTTTACTTTTAACACTAGTAAATAAAATTTTAGGCACTCAAAACGTCATAAAATATACACATGAGCTTTTCAAGTCAAAAGAAACGATGCATGATACAAAATTATTCTAAAAAAGAATATTAGTTTCAGGAATTATCAACATCGTGTTAAATAATAATTTATTAGAATTTCCATATTCATAAAACTCCAAATTTCCATAAAAGATAAATCAATGAAGCGAGTTCCCGAAAAGATAGGGTCGGCCCGTGACAGTCCGGAACCCTTCCGAACATCTCCGTTACTCAGCCTTTATATTGATGTTAATCCACTCGGAATAATTTCTGTTTAGTGAAACCTCTTACCCGACATCATCGGATATTCAATTCGAATACGCCAACTTTCGCAAATGTTGGACTAGAATTGGCCAACTTTTATGTGCTTGCAGTTTTAAGAGTTGGTATGAAATTGTTTAAATACATTTCGTTTGCTTAAATTTTATAAGTCTTCAAAAGGCTGATGCAGGACAAAATTCTTAATTACATTTTCTGTTAAATGTCTCTTCAAAAGATTCTAGTATTATAATTCTGTTATTTTTATTTGTTTATTTACACTAATGCAAAGGTCTTAAAAAAAATTGTCATACAAAATAATTTCTTAGATTAAACACCTATAAACCGTAGCATAACTCGTTGAGGTAAATCACACACATCGTTTATGCAGTTAATGAGTTCAGTGAGAAAGAGTCTTATTAAAGCGTGATGTATGCAGCTAAATTGAGTAGGCAGCCGCGGTGTGGGCGGACTCCACAGCCGAGGTGCATCCGCAATCGGCTGGATAATTGTTTGAAGGCTGTGGATCGATCGCTTCTAATAGGCAGAGAAGTTTTTTGTTCTGGCGCGGTCGGGTCATGTATGAACGTCAAATTGAATGGATAAAATTATGGTTAAGTTCGCATTAGTTTTAATTTAAAAGAGCCGTACTTTAAAAAAAAAAGATTTTTAGTACTCAGTGACTTATGTATGTGTGCTATGTATTATAGCTAAATTTATTCTCTCCGCATTTTAAGGTTAGGACGTCAAGGGTTTGGGCCGAGCTGATATCGTCTTCATTATGATAATTTATACAGGATAGCGTAGGAAATGAGTGTCGAGTTTACGCGCCGCTGGTAATGAGTCGCGGTCGCTCATCGCAGGAATAAATTGTATATTTTTTAAATAATTTTGGTAAATTCTAGCGCCGCGGAGGAGTTACGTCGCCAATTCCAAATACTCCCACGTCCTTGAATTTCTACGAGTTTTGCGCATTGCAGTGTTTTAATATAAATGTATATGACGGTTAAAACTCCATATTCGTATTAACTCTCTGCTGGTGCTGCTGTTAACGATTTTTTTAAGAATAAATGTAATCTTAGAGAGATAGAGAGAGAGATATAGAGACTAGGAAAACAGACATCTCATCGATGTACGATAGAGGTATTCTTGTAAATTGGTAAATCATACTATTCGTACTATTATAAATACGATAGTTTACATAGATGGATGGATGTTTGTTAGAGTTTGCTATAGATGTAGAGGATAGTCTAGAAGAACACATAGGCTACACCTTTTTGTTTTTTTAATACTACGCGGACGGAGTCACTGGCGAAAGCTATTTATTAATAAAACAACAGTGCTACAGTCATTTTCAATGAAACGTAAGTTAACGCGTTGTGAGTGGGTACAAACACACACATAAATCAAACACGACCTACACTCGCATGTCGATTATAAAATAAAGCCTTACATCAGTGGTAGACGTAGTCATCACTTGCTACCCCTTGACGCAGGGGTGTATCCATATTAACTACACGTATACTGGAAGACTTTTTAATAAATTATCATACATTACTGCCTTGTCCAATATTAAGTCTATGCGTAACAAATTTTCAACAATGTAGTATAAGGACCGCTATGTAAATTTCTGTTTTTCATTACTGTTCATAAAACCCTCCATAATAAAGTGTGGACCTTACGGCAAAAAATTGTCTCTTTTCACGAACTCAACGGATATAAAATGTTTTGGTTAAAAATTACAATACATATTTCCTGAAAAAAAAAAAAGGTTTTCAATATAAACGCCCTTTAATAAATCCTATGTAGAAAAAGAAATAACGTATTTGAGAACTTTACTCATTGGATGGTAAATTGTACAAATAATCGTCAAATTGCACAATTTTCCTTTTAACAAATCATTTTTTGAACAAAGATTTACTTTTAAATAAACCATCTGGTCTGTGGTGAGGTTTATATTAAATATTTTTCAGGTTTAAATTTCAGCACGTCAATTGTAAAGCTGAATGGACTGCATGGTATTCGCGAGCCATGCAATCAAGCCCATTCATGCTGCAGTTAAAACTCAGGCAAATAATAGCATGGGTTAATTCTTTCACACGATGGTAACACTGAGCTAGAGTAGTCAGTACTGCCATTGTTATTTATGTGTTGTGCATATCTTCGCAGTGTAAACCCACTGTTACAAGCGAAATCAAAATGCGGTTATTTTTTACAAAAGAAACGTTTCAGTAAAAGAAACAATTTTCCGTCGCCATTATCGGTAATAAGGGGTCGCTTAACCTCTTTCAAAGAAAAGTTATGGCGAACGTGAGGTCTTTGCGAACATTTCTAGTGGTGTATTTTTAGCTGCTTTTAGTAAATTATTGTTAACGTGTTTTCAGTAATGTGATTGTAATGGAGAAAAAAAATATTGTTTTTATTATGTTTTTGCAACTTCATTAACATAGTTAGGGGACAATTTAATGTTTCATCATACTAATATTATAAATGCGAAAGTTTAGATGGATGGATAGAAAGATGGATGGATGTTTGTTTGAGTTTGTAGTCTAAACGACTAAACGGATCTGTATGAAATTTGACACAGATGTAGAGCATAGTCTGGAAGAACACATAGGCTATTTACTTTTGTTTTTTCTAATACCACGCAGACGGAGTCGCGGGCGAAAGCTAGTAAATAAAAAAGTTCAACTTACAGATATGAAGATGAACGTTTAAGATTGTTTAAGAATTAGTTTTTGAAGTAGGACAACTATACTCTGTAAAGATAAAAGTTTTGGGGTATTCTAGTATTCAGTGTAGAAAACCTTAACCTTTACCATGAGAAGTCAATCGTGCGTCGAATATTGCTCGCGTTCCATCGCGTGCTATCTACGACAGGCAATTATTCAACACAATCTGGAGCCGCAATGTGTCTGGCGCCGTAAACTATCCGAGTCAGTAGGTCATGGGAGGGGCAGGAATGATGGCTTGTTTTCAGGAGTGGATATATTAATCAAGATGAAGTACCATTAGGAAACGAATTCCATTTCATATGTAGGTCAGTAGACCTACTAACATAACTGGTGTAGGTAAAGCAAATAACTAAATACTTTTTATACAGATAAACATAAGTATTTAACAACAGAAATTGTAATAGCCTAACCATATATTTTTTAAAGTACGTCTCATACAAACGGATCTTTAAACGCAAAGAAAATTCTACAACTGCTTAAAAATACTGACATTGCATACTGCACAATACACGCAGACTCACCTTACAGCGAAAACACACACACACCACACAAATGAACGACATTCCGTATCAAATAGCGGAATGTCCAAAAAAGGATCAGCGATACACTTCACACCTTTTTGATCAAATTAGGAAAAAAACTGATATTCATAGACTAAGTAATGTATTAGCAAGTTATCTACGTCCTTTAAATAACTTGATACGATAGTATAAAGATACACGGATCACTGACCCTCTATATCACGTAATACTGCATTGTTTCCCCGCATGAGTTTACCGGCGGAAAATTGCGGAGCAGTAGTTTAATTATAGCCCTCGGAGAGATGGGATACTAAATTTATCGATATCCAGTTATTAACCTTCCATATAAAGTCACGTAAAGCTAACTGGCTTATCCAATTATACCTGAGTGGGAAATTAGTTGCCAGTAATAATATTTACGTTCTATTACGTCAATCTCAATCATATTTATGTAAACTAAATTTATATGTAAATTACAATCTTTGGATAATGTTCCATTTATATCATAGTTACTCATTGATAAATTCGGTGACCGAAAAATGTTGAGGGTTATTAAATCATCTCAGGGCTTAATAAAAATATTAGTGAGAATGTTTTCGTAACATCATCGGAAAAAGTATCAGATTTGCGCAACGCGTCATAAGGAACACTAACTTTCATAGAATTTTCTTTCTCGCAACTGGCACGCGATCATTTATGATTGACCTATAATATTTTGAATCAATTTGAAATGACACTGGAAGAATAAGTTTCAATTTCGATGGTAGCAACAGTTTTGTGATATAATTAGACGATACCTTTTATTTTACTTTAGTCTTAGACCTTCAAAAACTTCTAGGGGTTTAATTCTCTTTTCTACCCTCTTCTATTGTTCTTGCTTTAAGAAGTCACGAAATATTCTTAATTAATGTTTCCTTTTATCCCTCTTTTATTTTACACACGTAACTTAATTTCTAGCTAAGCCGGAAACAGAAGTAATATTATTTAATACGTTAAATGGAATATTCTAACATTTCATATAAAGTATCGTGCTTTTTCGAGTTATTTCAAACATGGCATAGTTTGGTAGCAACACAAATAATTTCTGGAAAAAAAATAAGGCCATCCCCAACGAGGACGTAGCAATGGCAAGTTGCGTGTCCATTGACCATTATTCACGTCGGAGTGAGATGTAATCGGTGACATTAACGGCGCAATGTACGCCGAACTTAAATAACGTAGCGGTCGCTACGCGCCTCGTTACGAAGTAGCTACGATTTTTCTATTTTAGTTCTCCTAAATTGTCAATTTTAAAGCTATATTCTTTTCTTGTCCATTTTATATGTGTTTAGTTTTCGACGTAACCGTGTCCGAAATTTGGACGACTCGACCAACGCAACGAAAGAACAACCGAAAACTACAAAACATCAACCACAATGAAAACGCAAAGAACAGCCACCAAAACACCAAAGAGCCCGCGACCAGCGGGAGACCTTGCCTGTGGCGAGACGTAATATCGTGCTTTAAGATTAGACGATCTCGCCACAGCGCCATCTATTAGGGCGGAGCAGAAACGACGCCAACAATATGGTTACATTAATCAGTAAGAGTGTTTCAAACTCTAACAATTCACAATTTATTATTTCATTTTCCTTGACTCAACTCATCGTTAGTTTTATCTCTAAACAATACAACCAAGTCTGAAGTAGAAATATGTTGAAATATTTGTGTTATGCAAACAGTCTTGTTTATATTCGCCTCGCTGACAAACTACGCCACTTGGCGAGGGCGGCGCTAGTGTTTGCGGAAGTCTCACTCATCTTTATTCTGGAGCGAGCGCGGAAGCAATTGATGTGCTTACTGCACAGACTAACTAACAGAGCGCAAACTCAACAATATCATAAATAAATATTTGATTTAAGTCGTATAGAAAACACTAGGTACAGTCGTTAAAATGTATAATAAAAGTATTGATCATTGAAACTAAATTACCCTTGAACTTAAACATAAACAACAAATGTTTTAATGCAAACATATTCCTTAGCACTATAGTTCGTTTAGATATTTTTTATGCAAAAAAGACTACAAAACTCATAACTATAAGGACAGTTTTAAAGTAGGGTAAAACCACTTGAAAGTTATGTTAACTCTGTGGTGAGGTGATCTATGTTTGGGACACGTAGTAACCAATTGTCGGTAGGCTGTGCGCGGGGGAACAGGGCGCGAGGGGGGACGCTCCGAGGGTGGAATGCATAATTGGGCCGCGTCCGGATTTCTTTCGTAGAACCGTGTTAAGGGAACTTGTGAATTTACACTCCTTTGTGGTTGTTTGTGAAATCGCAGCCATACCAGCCCAGAAGAAGCCAACCCAGCAGAAATACCAGCAAACTTGATACATTCATTTTCATACTAAAATGCATTGCCATGTTTTACACCACTAGTTTAAATAACGTAGCTATTCATAGAAGCAGCTTTAAAACCGTATGTAGAAATTCCCGAGTCGGCAATGCTTATGTACAGAAAACTTAAGTTAGGAATTTGCGAAGTCATTGTAACTTCAGCGGCACATTGTTATGCTTATTTGCGAGCGGGGCGAGTGCCTTTCGTGGTTGCGAATCGGCGAGTTCGGCGACATAAATAACAATTTATTGTCGCTATGGGCGGCAGCGACCGTGGCTAGGAGGGTCGACTGGAATAAAAGTACATTAGCTAACAATATGTAAAAAACGTTAAAAGGATTTAACCATGAATTATACTCGTTTTTTTAAACTTGAATCTCCAAATTCGACTCTATTTCTTCAATACGGCTCTGCTTATCCAGATAGCTACATATAACGATAATATTCATGTCATTGCATTGTAAAAGTATAATACAGGTTCATGCAGTGCACCCGCAGTGCCAACATAGTTCTTTGAGTTGTGGCCCACTTGCGTCGCCGCGGGTACAGCCCCAAGTTATAGCCTACGTGTGAAGCTTACATTACATTTATGTCCGCTTTTGGTAAGACTTTAATCGTTTTCTTTTCACTTTGTATTCACAGTTTTAAATATTTTGTACTTAATAATTTCCTGTTATTTGAAATGTTAAAAATCTATACTAATATAAAGAGGAAAGATTAGTATTTTTGGATTTTGTATGTATTCGATACACGTAAAAACTACTGGTCCGATTACAAAAATTCTTTCACTATTAGAAAGCTAATTTATCAGTGAATAACATAGGCTAATATTTTTTACTATTTTTTTTAATTTTACGCGAACTTGTGAGCAATAGCTAATAGTCAATATTAAACATGGCTGCATCCAGCACTCCGTACTTTCAATATTAGCATTAGGTCCAGACTGCGCTATTACCGCCATTAGGGAATTGAAGTACGATAAAAGTTATAGACTTTAGTAGATGACTGAATTACGTGCATTTTAACAAGGTTTAATAGTCGTGAGTATCGAACCGTAATACTAACAACATCAAGAAATTGTTATATGTAAATAATTTATTTAAGTACTGATTGAAAGTGATAGCCAAGGATTATTTTAATCTTTCTCTTTGATTTACTTTTTTTTGTAATCATTTCAAAAGATTGCAAAAATGCATAGAAACAAAATAAAAACTTGGTAACGGTAAACTAAACACAGAGCTAGAATAACGAATTCAAATGTATTTTAGATATTGCAAAGATCTTTTTAAAGTTACATTGCAATGGAATATAAAGATATGAATTCAATTTCGCTGGCCCCGAGCTGGGAGAATCATAACGGCTTATGGACGTTCATATCCCTTTTATCTATAAGCGTCTGGATACCGTTGAAATAGTTTAAAACAATCTTATATAAACTGTAACTTTTTTTAGTTTTTTTTTTCTTTTTACACATAACTTATCTATGCAAATTTTGGCAACAAAATGAGTTCGATACAAAACATGAAATAAAAAAGAAACAGTAAAATCTATAATAAACGGTTAGAGGCGCCAAATACTCGGCGTAGTAATATAAAGTTACGGTGTACACAAATTGGCAATTGAACACAGTACACATTGTGTTCATTCCGAATGCTGCATAACTGGCACTGGGCCAGGCCGCTTCATAACTCGTACGATTAAACCATCGTCAATTAACGTAATAATCTAGACGTTATAATTTATTTTCAACACTATAGACCACAACAAAAGATAAAAAAGATCGATTTGAATATATGAATGAATTCATCTCCCCACACCTTTTAGTATTACAAAATTAAATTACTAGTCTAAATTAATATTATAAAGAGGAAAGATTTGTATTTTTGTATGTATTGAAATAACTTAAAAACTACCGGGCCGATGTCACCATTACAAAGGCTATATTTTTCAATATTTTAATTTCACACAGTCGAAGTCGCTAGCAACGGCTATAAGCAACAATAAACCACATCTACAATAAGATTCTACTGTTGAAAACAGTGTAAAAATGCGTATATTTTTACTCCACATCTCTAGTGCCGTGGTGCGCTAGGTCCGCGACCTCGTTACAGCCATTGTCCTGCGCCGGCTCACTCCAACTCACTCCAGCTGCGTTTACAGCTGTACAAAAGCCTACAGTTACGAGCACTAAACCTCTCACAGCCCGTTGCTGAAACATTTCTTACAGGTCGAGAAACATTAAAAAAGAAAAATTTAATTTTGAAACATGCAAATTTTTTGTTACTTTTACATGAATCAGCTAAACTTAATTTATTATTTTTGTCGTGGCATAACAAAGTAAACACTAGTTTCTTAGTACCAAAACATTTCTCGGCTTAAATTTAGAGTTAAAATCTCAGTAAACTGATCCAACATCTACACAGAAAAGAGCACATAAGTACCACAAATGTGCAACGACATAATGAGAGTATCTGTATAGGTACGGTGGGCGTAACAGCGTACATCAAGTGTTGTACCTATCACGATGTTTAACACATCCGTTTGTCGCGACGAGATGTACTGACTGGTAACTGAAAGCCTTAGCAAGGAAATACACTCGACGGTTCATGCTACTTTATAAAGCCGTATACACACGACAGGTAGCATTGCATGCGAGATACACGTAAACTAGTGGAATGAGGTTGAAAAAAATATGTCAGAAAGCATATACTCGTAAATTGTTAAGTTTCACATGTACTCGATCTATAGGAAAGATTTGTATTTTTGTATGTATTCAATTCACGTAAAAACTACTAGGCCGATTTTTTAAATTCTTTCACTGTTAGAAAGGTAGTTTATCAATGAGTAACATAGGCTATATTTTTTATTATTTTTTAATTTCACGCAGACGAAGTCGCGAGCAATACCTAGTATGTGACAAAATGTATCCTATTTAATTATTCCCAAGCTCATCAATATTAATCTTAATAATGTAAAATGTTCAATATTTCAGAAACCCGGTTTAAGCTTCTACAGTCATTAATAATGAAGACATCTTAACGAGCTGTGCCATCTTACAATATTTAGCTTAATTACTTTCAGTTCAATATAACGTAGTAAACTATCGTAAAATACGTGTTAAAATTTTAAAAGCTCAAACAACACACATATGATTGATCATTTTAAAACGTTCTCAAAAAAGGTAATCCAACATCAAAGCAGACAGGAGTAAAATAACAAAATTGAATTTATATAATTTGACGGAGTGCCGCCCCCCAAATAAGCAATATCACGATCACCTACGGCTAGAAACTCGCGTTAGCATCGAATTTCGCCTGCGGACATTAAATAAACAACCTTCTGAACTTTACTTACATTCATTTCGTTTCGACCAACTTCCCAAAAAAGGAGGTACAATTCGTCTATATGTTTTTTTAGTGGACCGATTTTGCTAATTATTTTTTTATCCGAAAAGTAGTGCTTGCAGGTGGGTCTCATTTTAACATACAATACTAATTACATAAGCTTAAATACGAAACTTAGAAATATAATAAACTAGCTTTCGACCGCGACTTCATCCTAACAAAAGTAAATATTGTTTTACAACGTAAAAGTAGAATATTAAAAGAAATGAGCTACGCTTGCTATTTCATTGCAAATCAAGACTACCATAGACAACATTTATAAAGATGAGGCACGATAACTCCATTAAACAGAGTGATAGAATCAAGAAGCGTACGTGAGACATCAAACGGTAACAAAACTCGTTACCGTGTCCCGACGTGCGCGATGTAACGATCATAATCGGTACGCTCTTTGATGCCGACTGATATGCTAACAAAGTTAAAATCTTGTCTTGTACCCAGACAACTTATGAAACAAAATAATGGTACAAAGTTACTCAACTTTTAGCTACTTATAGTCTTTTAAACAAACTAAAATACCGGTAATAAACATTTACAAAACAACTGGATATTGTAGCCTCGTAGACATGAAGCGTAGAACCGTAGCTTCGATGCTGAAAATACTACATAAGACAACTCGTAGAACTTCTTAAGGAATTTAAAATGAAAAACTACAAAGCAAACTTTCAATGGAAGCGAGTTTCCTAGAGTCGTCATAAAAATCGCAAACAAAGGAAAGTCTATAAATTTTTACGACTGTAGAGTTACAAAGTGCTTTGTTTAAGTTACCATCTGATAGATCAAGTTATTTATAGCTGCAACACTGAAGCCCTAAGTTACGGAGACTGAGCAATTTGCTCGGAGGCGTGCAGGGTGGGGGTGAGGGGTGGGGGAGCTCATCTAGCATTCATAGCCGCGAGTCAAAGCTAATGTAAACCGTTTTAGACGCAACTACGCTCAGATGTCGAGTCTCCATTGACCTGGTACTGTAATGGAGGTGTAAATAAAACATGATTTTATTATAATTTGTGACAATTCAATGTTTATTTATAACGAATAATTTTATATTAAATCTATACTAATATAATAAAGCGTAAATAAATACTTCTTTGTTGCCTAAGATGTCAGCAATCACAGCATATTTTCGAATAACTCTTTTTTTAATAAAAAGCCCTACACTTACGTCACGCTTTAGGCTATACATTTTAACGCCATTAAATTTAGGGAGTAATGATTTTGGATAATAACCCTAATGTGAGAAAAAGGCCATAAGTTGCTGTCAACATCAAGGAAGCAAGTTTGTCATCATGTCATATCATTTTGACATTTGTAATTGATAATTTGACAGATGTAAACAATAAAATAAATTTTTCATAATTTCATGCAGATGAAGTCGCACGGGAACAGCTAGTTCATTTATAACATGATAACGCTTCATACGCCCATGAACGTCCGCAACGCCAGGGGGATTACAGATGTGCTGTCGGCCTTTAAGGGACGAATACGCTCTTTTCTTGAAGGCCCCTAAATCGTACCTATTTGGATACACCGCTAATAGAGTATTCCACAACGCCGCTGTACGAGGTCAGAAGGTACTTGAAAACCTCTATGCTATCGTGGGACATTAAATAAATATAGCTTTTAAGAAATGTGATGAAATGAAATCTCTATGTAATCATACTCTTTAAACGACATTTCATAATTAAACAAGCATTTAAAACGCAAACAAAAAATTGTGACGTAGGAACCTTTTCCCTTTAAAAACAAGTAGAAAACAAGCCCATATACAGTACTGCGCGCTTTTATGTAGGTAGATAAAAAAAAGATAAAAATGAAGGTATATGAAAACCGTACCGAAAATGCCGTGACTAGCCGGAGGGTAGTTGCATGCCAGTCCACCTAACTTCCTGCGCCTTTCAATTTAATTATTCACCGGGCGGGTAGCTGCGAGCCACACCAGCAATATGTATTTAAAACATTTCATATCATGTCTGGCTACAGAAAAACGACCCTAAATTTAAAAGTCACTCATAACGTATACACACAGTGGAAAAGTACGAAAAAGTTTAATAGTGAACGTTAAACCGTTCCCGTAGTAATAAAGGATATGTGATAACGCGTTTTATTCGTATCTCTATGTAGAGTTAAAGAAAATATGTTACATATTCATATAAGAATTAAATTTAGAACGGGTACAACTTTGACTAATCTATACGCTCAACTGTTGTTCGATTGTCGATTGTTTCGCAGTAAATTCGACTCAACCTCCTTATGCTCATAGGAATCAAAGCGCGACTAAACGGTTTTGCAATAGTTTAGTCAAAGTTGCGCGCGCTCTTAGACTTTATAATTTTCATATTAGACTATAACATTTTCTCTTTAACTTCAACATTAATACAAATTTAAGACCCTTACAAAAACCTCCTTAAGTATTTCCCTAATCATAAAACACAGTCACCAGCTTATGATTGCTTTCCAAAGAATGTCTGGTTAACATTAGGACCCCCATCCGGTAGGCAAGCTGTAACTTTAACCTTTCACCGCAGAGGTCGGTATACTGCACATGGCCCGCGCCCAGTGACGCGTCAAAACTCCAATTACGCTTCTGCTACGGTTAAATTCCTACAAAAGTATGACAATGGAATTTGAACTTTGACTTCAAGTATTTACGGACCAAAACGGTATATCAGGGCTACACAGGATATATTTATTGATATTAAAGTTGCTCGGTTTGGGCAAACTTGTAATAAAGTTTGCTGACCCTTTTAATGCTTAAAACATTACTAAAATACAACTGAATTCCGCTAGGAATATGTTATACTAAAAATTGTTGAGAAAAGGTTGTAACATTTCATTTCCACAAACAAACTTTTAGAAAATCCGTATTGTCACAGTAATTTTAAAAACATAGACTTACCAATGTTATAACCAACTCATTCACGTCTATCTGTAACAGATAAAAAAAAATCAGTTTACTATCTATCTATATTTATACTATAATAATAAAGCGTAAACACACACTTCTTTGTTGCCTAAGATGTCAGCAATTACAGCATATTTTTGAATAATTATTTTTTTAATAAAAAGCCCTACCCTTACGTCATGCTTTAGGCTATATGTTTTCACGCCATTAAACTTAGGGGGTAAATATTTTGGATAAAAACCCTAATGTGGAGAAGAGATCATAAGTTGCTGCCAACATCAAGAAAGAAAGATTGCTAAGGTATGGTATATATTGTCATGTCATTTTGACATTTGCTATTGATAATTTGACAAATGTAAACAATAAAATAAAATTTTCATAATTTCATGCGGATGAAGCCGCACGGGAATAGCTAGTTTATCATAAAAGAAATAACAATTAAAGACAACTTTAAAAATTTAGGGTATCCGGATAAATAAGGAGAAAAAATGAACAAAGAAGCAATAGACGACTTAGAAAGTTGAAGTATTCAACGAATGTTTATAAAAAAACAAACAATATTTTCAATCATACATAGTCACATAAATCACTTAAAGCATTAAATTGTCGGCCGAAAAAACATTTATTCACTAAAAGCTTTTAAATTGAATTTACGAGTACTGCGTAAATACTTTCCAGTGAAACGGTTTCGAATCCAATATAAGTAAAGCCTTTATTGGAGCGTTCGAGATGCAGTTTTATCTGATGCGTTTAATCGGAAATACAAAGCGACATTTATTATCAGCAATAAAAAACAATACATTTTGTACATTAGTATTCTTCAGAATTTTTAATTAAAACATTTTGAACGCAAAATTTCCTTTCAATTATTGAGTTTCTAAAAACCTTTCAAGTCTTTAATAACCGCACTCAGAGTTTAAATCTTACTAATATTATAAATGCGAAAGTTTAGATGGATGGATGTTTGTTAGTGTTTGTAGCCTAAAAAGCTGGAGGATTTCGATGAAATTTGGTATAGATGTAGAGGAATAGTTAGGAAGAACACATAGGCTATTCACTGTTTTTTTTAATTCTACGCGGACGTTGTCGCGGGCGAAAGCTAGTGAGTACATAAATAAGATATCCGTACTAAGGAAATGTATAAGCTATCATTAACAACTATTCATGGTGGCAGTTAAACATTCTGTACTAAAATTTAGGCTAAGTAAAAATATAATAATAATATAATCTTTATTTCAAGAAAAAAAATGTTTCAAAATAAGAAAATATACTCATAGAATACTAAGTTACCAGACAGTATTGTTTAACATGTCGATGTGGGAAGCTAAATATTCACACCAATCGAGCTACTGATCAGACCTCGTCTGCGGTAACGCCCTAGTCTACACTGAATCCATCTCACTAATGGATGGTACATGTTGGATAATCACTTACAATGGATGCAATCTTACTATTATATATGCTTATTTTTAGCGTAAACGACTGAGATAGTAGAGCAGTCTGGAAGAACACATAGGCTTCTTACTTTTGTTTTTTTAACTCCATGCGGACGGAAACACTCGAAAGCTAGTGTAATATATTAGGTGTAGATTATTGAAGGTTTCGACTGTGCACATTAAGACACACTGTTTGTTACAACCTAAATTAAATCGATTGCAACCATTTTACACACTTCTTTGGACTTCCAGACTCGTGGTTAGTTTAATAAAAATATTTATTGTGAAGTTTATCCTTTTTAAATAAATCATGCTCTTCCGTCCATCCCATCAATCACTCAATTTCAATGGCGGTGGTTGCGCGATGCATCCATACATTGTAAAGACCCATCAAGTGAGATTAATTTGCAACAAATCGCGTCAGGGGGCGTCCGTGCGCTCGACGTTTCGGCGGCCATTGCGATAATTGGATCTCGCTATTTATTTAGACAATGTAAGCCGAGAGTTAAATTTGGAAATTCCATTACATCGAACTATCTTTTTCTACAAATCATACTAATATTATAAATGCGAAAGTTTAAATGGATGTATGGATGTATAGATGGATGTTTGTTAAAGTTTGTAGCGTAAACGCCTAAACCGATTTCGATTTAATTTGATATATGTAGAGGATAACCTGGAAGATCACATAGGCTACTCACTTTTATTTCTTTTCAATTCCACGCGGACAAAGTCGCGGGCGAACGCTAGTATAAAATATATTTATTAATTTATACTACGAGCATACAAGAGCTGTTATGAAATTAACTCCAAAGTCCGAGGAACGTTGCAAATATATTTCCGAGCCCATTTCAAACCGTAGAGACTGCGCTCCGCCAATTTATACTCGAATTTAAGTGCACTTTCTGGTTCCGTAGCCTTTATAATTGGACAGTTGATACACAGTTCATTAATACGGACTGGACTATCCTCTTCACTTCGTACCGCATTTTGTTCTAACAAACTTTTTACTAAATACTAGCCATTTTTTCTTTCTCTATGCACTTTATACAACAACAATATAAAATACAACCTTGGAGAATTAAAATGGTGAAATTTTTAAAACAGCTTTGTAGTTTAGGTACTCGTTAGAAACGTTAAAACCTTCATGTTTTTTTATATACATACTCGTATTTATAAATTAAATGTAGGCATGCGCTTTCACAAGATTAAAAGTATTTTTGCTGCAAATTGTGAATTTAAACTTTACAGTTAGTAATAGAACTAACATTTAACTATTATCTTAATCAGTTAGCAGAGAAGGTAATTTAAATAAGTTTAAGAATACAAACGTACGCGGGAACCGCTTCAAATCGTTACGTTTTATTGCAATGCGTTCGTTTCCAGATAAAACTTTTATGACGTTGCAAATGTTTTAACAATACATATTTCTGAGCAAACATATTTTCCCGTTATCGCGATACGCTTGTTAATGAATACACAATAGTTAGACGAGTTTTAAGAAGCTTTTAACAGTTGCTTTGTTTAAACTGTCACCCAACTGTTGTGCGATTGTCGATTGTTTCTCAGCAAATTCAACTGTTAGTTGCACAACTAAAAACCGAGTAGTTTGCGTATATCCATACTAGCTGTTCACATGCGACTTCATACGCATGAAATTATAATAACTTCAAATGCACTAATGACAATTGCTTCCTTGATCTTAGCAGCAACTTATGGTCTCTATCCCACATTAAAGTTATTATCCAAAATATTTACCCCCTAAGTTTAATGGGGTGAAAATATATATACTAAAGCGTGACGCAAGTGTAGGGCTTTTTGTTAAAAAAAAGAATTATTCAAAAATATGAAGTAATTGCTGACATCTTCGGCGAAAAAGAAGTGTATGTTTACGCTTTATTATAATAATATAGATAAGGTCATAGGAGTCAAAATAAGACTAAACAGTTGTGCGATAGTTTAGTTTCAGGTGTGCGTACGCTCTTATAGTAACAGAACAGATAACTTCTATGTTGTACTTTAAATGGATCAATATTAACTATAAAACCTGAACCACTTTTCTGGCGTATTTCTATTTTTTTCTTTTAAGAATTAATCGGTATACTGTTGTTTATTATTTCCTTGCCTTTACACGTATTACATATTGTAAAGCAAGTATTACATCCCCCGAAATGTAGAAAACTGCGCCTCAAGATGGCAGACACTTGAATGCTTACGGCGATGCACATACATGAATATTCAGGGGAGGTTAAGCGCCCGGCGAGGAGCTCGTTAGTATGCGCGCGTGTGTACACAGCTTAATTGTAAAGTTGCAGTTCCATTAGCTGAAAATGCGTTCGTTGCTAGGAAATATTGAATATTATTCAAAATTATTATAACTGAAAATGTTTGGTAACTGAGAGATAAAGCGTATATTACAAAATTGTAAATTTCATTTCATCCGTTTTTATCTTTTGCAAAATAAAACTCTCATAGTGAACACACGGTTGAACATGATTTAATACGAGAGCGAGCCGTTGCACCGGGACCGAGTATCAAAATGTAATTTCAAATATGACGTGTGATTTATACCGAGCTGTGTAGTTTTTTTTAGTTTAGCTGAAAAAGGATTTTTTAATATCCCACAAAACATATCTAGCACACTGCACCATTGACGAAATGACGTTAAAATGAATTGAAGTTTTCTAATGATTAGGCGGAAATGATCGATTTCCAATATGAAAGTTTTATATAAGTTAAATTAAGTTTAATATAAGTGTTAAAATATTCTACAAAGTGATATTAAACTCCTCCTCCGGCAGTAACAGCTGTACAATCTAATCGTGAGACTATCGTCGCCAATGTCGGCCAAAGACAATGATAATAAAATGAAAACAGCGCTGTCATCTGCAAACGGCAGCCGGGACTAGTCGAGTGCGGGCTGGCGGGGGACGCACGACTTCATTCCGATTGCAAAATGTAAATATTATTCCATTTAAATATTCCGCAGACGAGTTAATTGTTAGTCGCAGACATTAACAGGGCTGGTACAAATGTTATTTAACACAATTTGAAAAAAAGTAAATCCAATCATATTGATCGATTAAATTTAAAATAGGCACCTAAAATAAAACAAAACAGAATTTCAATTTCCTGCAACAGTGTCCAGTCGAGGCATAACTTCAGTCATAATTAACAGCGAGTTTCAGCTTATCCCAATTAAAATCTAGCAACCCTACGAGTCGCAGCGCTTCCGAGGGGATGATGGGGTAGGTTGGGATAAATATTCAAAATAACAATGATGCGTCGGCGAAGCTCCGCCGCAGATGAGGTTGATAAAGTGCCCCGTCCCTCCCCGCAACCCTTAAGGGGGATGACGATTGCCGGAAAATACGCAAATACTACCACTTTACGTTTTTATTTTCCCTTCATTAGCATACTTAACTGCAAACGGATTATTTTATGAATAGTGCCTTTTGAAATATAATTATTACTAGCTTTTCGCCTGAGACTCTGTCTGCGTGGAATTGAAAAATATGAAAGTGAGTAGCCTATATGTTTTTCCAGACTATCCTCTAACATCTATTCCAAATTACATAGACTACGAACTCTTACAAACATCCATCCATCCATCTAAACTTTCAAATTTATAACATTAGTATGATGTAAGTACTCTTTAATTTATGAATTCTATTTCAAATATCAATAATATTTAAATCACAATGCGTTTTCATCGAAGGCTTTAAGCCGGTCAATAAAGAGTAAGTGTGGGCGATAAGAGCCACCTGGTGCTTGCCTTTCATTCCCTCGCAATAGTCACCCGCCCGAGTGGAAGGAGTGAAAATGCCCTATCAATAGAGCTGCCAGCCTGCCCGGGTCTGCGACTAAAGTTAACACAATATCGGTTTAAATACACCTTTATACAGTAGCGGCCCGAGCCAGTTATCGTCCCTGTGACTTTTTTATTATACCTAATTTTACAACAATTTGAAACGAAGCTTGTATTACTCAGTGATCTTGTCAGCTATCATTCTAATTGTAATTTTTAACAAGGTTAGTTTTTGAGTTTATTTTCTGTAAACAAACAAATCTTTAGTATTTTTACTTTAAATAAAATTCTGATATTAAACTAAAGAAAAAAATTGCTTTAACTTCAACCGAACATAAACCAGTGCTCTGTAATAACGTCCTAAAATGTGTTGAGACGTCCCCCGAATCACGAATTACAATCTCCATTATCCATCCCTCCCTCATTTACACGAAACGCCCTGTGATTAAGTCTGCGATAGAAAGAGATGGCGACACATCTTTTATTAATGCCACCTGGACTTTGGCGAGATCAAAGGTAACATCAAAGTACAAAAATAATAAAACGAATTATTCATACGAGGGTGGAAAATCTAAATGAATCGATGTTTTTGTTAGTGTAGCTTATTGTTTAATTGTGTTTTTGTCTGTCTACAGCCATAGCAAACACATTTTGTGGAATATGAGATTATTATATTTACAATAAAATGAAATAAAAGGTTCTGGCTACAGAAAATTACGTCATTTTAGGCTTGTAGCATAAAAGCTCTACGTATAACCGTAGCAATGTAGAAGTAAAAAAGTGTCGTAGAATCCGAATTGCTAAGCTAACTTTTAGTCAGTGCTGAGAATAGTAAAATGATAGCTATATTTAACTAATAAAAAATAATATAAACTTCTTTTCTCATTAAATGCTAAGGTCTTCTGAAATTAACAAAATTGTTACATATTGAAATTGCTTTAGTTCTCTGTAATGTTATGAAAAATATAGCGAGACGATTATTTAATAAAAATAAGTAATTGTCTTTGCCAAGGTCAGTAGACGCCATGACCGTGTACTTTTCGACCTTTGGCACTGTGCCTAAAAAATCTTAAGAAAAAAATTTTGTTAAATCACCAAAAAGCAATTTACTTTTTCTAAATACTAGTTTCGTATAATATTATACGGTAAAGCAAATTATTCTGAATTGGGCGCAAATTATTCTGCTTCGAAAGTCACCAAGTCACATTCGAAATTTTAACTAAAATTGTCTTGAACCACGCTATTAACAAACTGTACTTGTATTAGTAAAAATGTATATTATACTAGCTTTAGCCCGTGATTCCGTCAGCGTGGAATTAACAAAAAAAACAAAAGTGAGTAGCTTATGTGTTCTTTCAGACTACCCTCTACAGCTATACCAAATTTCATCAAATTCGGTTCACCAATTTAGGCTACAAACTCTAACAAACATCCATCTATCCATCCATCCATCTAAACTTTCGCATTTATAACACTAGTATGAAGTATGATTTATAAAAAATATAAAGTTAGATACAGGTTCTGAATCATCAAGGCAGTAACCGTAACAAAATGCTCAATTTATACATATCGCACACGTAAAATTTTCTAAACATGTTTATAACAGAATCTTGCGTTTAAACATTTTGCAAACGCTTACTTTATAACTTAAGCAACGATTTACGAGCATACAGCTTTATTAAGTAAAACATTAATCAAAGGAATCATGCGAATGACCTCAGAGAGCACGCTAATGGATAATTCAATTCAAACTGAGAGGCTGCCGGAGTCCGGATGAGTTCCAACCGCATACATTTAGACAAGTAAAGTTTGTTTAAATGTGTCTGCAGCAACTGTGTACAGTATCCTAGCTACATGGCTATCAAAGTAGATAACTGATATAAGCATTAAATCGCTAATTTGCCAAATGACAATCTATACTAAACTATACTATTATAATAAAGCGTAAACACACACTTCTTTGTTGCCTAAGATGTCAGCAATCACGCCATATTTTGAAATAATTCAATTTTTAATTAAAGCCTTACACTTACGTCACGCTTTAGGCTATATATTTGCACGCCATTAAACTTAGGGGGTTGATATTTTGGAAAAAACCCCTAATGTCGAAAGAGACCATAAGTTACTGCCAACATCAAGAAAGAAAGATTGCTTAGGTTTGTCATGTCATTTTGACATTTGCTATTAATAATTGGACAAATGTAAATAATAAAAGTTTTTATTATTTCATGCGGATAAAGCCGCACGGGAACAGCCCGTAACATAATAAAGAAAGATATGTATTTTTGTATATATTGAAATAACTCAAAAACTACTGGACCAATTTTAAAAATTCTTTCACCGTTAAAAAGGTAATTTATCTGCGAGTAACATAGCCTATATTTATTTTCACGAGGGCGAAGTCGCGATCAACAGCAAGTGTAAAACAAGGAGCTTCTATACTAGGATCGATTAATAATGAAGTGAGACCACTCAAAGTAAACTCGAGGCAGAGGCAAAAGCAAGTTGCGAACTCTAGCGCACAATGGCCGTCTAATAAGCGAAGCGCTTGCCGCATCGTAATTACACACTCGTCGACCACAGTGCTAAAGCGCTGCAGCGCTGCAGCACTCAATGGGACTTTCAAGTTATTGGGATGAAGCTTGTGAACGCAAACACTGACTCAATCGCTAGTATTGCTTAATGATACATTCATTTTAATTGTAACATGCAGACGACTCCTAGTATGTAAAATCAATAAATATAGTATAGATATACACAGTATTACTAATAACAAGCTTGTGACTTTGTGTGTGTATAATTAAAAAACATAGCCTAGCTTACAGATAAATTACCTTTCTAACGGTGAAAGAATTTTCAAAATCGACCCAGTAGTTTTTGAGTTATTTCAATACACAAATATACAAAATACAAATCTTTCCTCTTTATAATATTAGTATAGATATATGTAGATTACTAACAACAAATGCTGTATGTCAATCTTAAAACTCAACACAATGAAAGTTGCGGAAAAATTATTTTTGTTTATGTCACAATATCTTAAAATAAACTACAGGATTTTACGACAAAAAAAATAAAACGTTCTCTAACAAAAGGCTCTGAACAAACATCTACTAATTGGGATCTTAATTACAAAAATAGAATTTATTTTTAGCACTTTCGTCGGTATGAAAGGAGCGCTCGGCGGGTCCTAGTTAAAATTTTCGAGTGTCGGGTACGGGGAGGTTTTGTGAACATGAATAAACCTCACTTATGTTATTTTGAGATATATGTGTAACAATATAGGATGTAGATTTCGGTGAGTGGGTCCCTTCAAGTGTTGAACTAAGGTCAAATAAATACATATTCATGTAGCATAGACGTGTTGAATTTATTGGAATAAGTTAAACTCCTAAATGTATTAGGTATTTAAAATCTAAGTAAAAATCG
This sequence comes from Papilio polytes, assembly GCF_000836215.1. Classification (NCBI taxonomy): domain Eukaryota; kingdom Metazoa; phylum Arthropoda; class Insecta; order Lepidoptera; family Papilionidae; genus Papilio; species Papilio polytes. Next base: position 3,092,711 of record NW_013526027.1, read on the forward strand.
ATCCTTATTTCCACAAGCTTTGTTGGACTAAAGCAATAGCCGCGGGGCAAGGGTGTATGGTCACATTACTGTTGTTTTAGAGGGTGGCCTGTAATGGGGTAACTTGTTTGCGTGGTTTGTGGATACCGTCTCGTATATTAGTAAGGTTAAACGGACAGTTTTTACAAATTGAAAATGAAAAATATATACCGAAATGTCAAATATACAACGAAAAATATAGTAAAAAAACATAAATCATAATACTAAAAAAAAGATAATACATGAAAGAGGTAAGGTTCTATCTCAAGAGCACTCCAGTACCTATCTGATGTACTCGTCTTCCGACAGCCCGGCATTATGAATAGATTAGTGATCAGGCCAGCCTGTGTCTCAGCCTAGGTCGTCTGGCACTACATAATTTAGTACCTTTAGTAGATCGTTAACTTTGTCTATTATTTAAACAAGTACTGTAAGAAACTTGTGACAACGGTAACAAAAAGTACGAAATTCATTTCAAAAACGGTAGTCGTTTAAAAACACATAAATCACTTTACTTATTTTCCACGTCTGCAAAAACAGACGACTAGAAAAATATATATGAACACGTATTAATTGCTTTTATATTTTTTTAAATAATTGATTTGTCGTATTGCGTATGCTGGACATTTCACAGCAAAGTTGGAAATTCAAATTCGGGCATTATTGATTTGAGGCGGGCCCGACGGCGTGACGTCATCCATGCATGTTTAATGCCCTGTATACATGCATGTCCTAGGCTAATTACTGCTAAATAGCCTGTCTGGGTTTTAGAGTCCAGTTTTGTATACTAAGTTTCCACGCACCCTACAAGCTAAATAACGCATGTATAATTCAAATTATAATACTGCATTCTTTATATCTGTTAGTAAGATTTGTGTACTAATTGTGTTGATTGAAACAATTGAAAACATTTGTAGAAAAACTTACTTTGCCGACAAAGTTTTGAAATTTTAAAAATATTAAGCGTCTTTTATAAGACGGTTTTTCTAAAAATACTCAAACAACTAAATTACAAGTTATTTGTGGCCCATCGAAGGGTGGCGTAGACGCCGCGGATGCGAGTCAAGGTGAATGGTAGACGCCGTCACGTCTAGACTCGGGGCGCTTGCCACCAGCTTGCCAAAGCGCCCTCGCACCTTTCTGAAGATATAATGCTCTCTATTCGATTAAATATAGTTGATGTTGGCGACTTTGCCCGCGTGTAATTAAAAATTAACATTCAATTATCCTTGTGATCGATTTAATTTTGCAATTTTACTGAAGATAAACACTACTTTCTTTATCCGACTCATATTAAATCCTTTGTCTTACAATAAATATCTATTAAGGTTATCTTTAAACGTTCCGTTGGCACAAGATTTGTGCTAAGTGAAAAGGGTGGCCGAGAATAAAGCTTATCTCAATTGATTGCGATATAGTGGATTAATATATGATTTGTGGTCGAGACCGGACCTTTAGCGGGATGCGAAAATGAAGATGGATGGATGTTTGTTAGAGTTTGCAGTTTAAAGGGCTGAACGGATCTCGGTGAAATTTAGCACAGATGTAGAGGATAGTCTGGAAGGACACAGGCTACTCACTTTTGTTTTTTAATTTCACACAACCAGAGTCGCGGGCGAAAGCTAGTATCAAAGTTACCAAGTAGACTTTAGATAAAACAGAAAATACGAAAGTAATAAAATGAATGTAGTTTTATAAAACCTGGTTTTATAGTAATACATTATCCCAAGTATGCGGTTCGTAAGAAGCTTTTTAAAAAGCCAGCGGACGCGGCACGCCAGTGCCACTTCGAAAGGACATGCAAGCCGTATAAAGATTACTCGCACTGGGAATCATGAAACATATTCTAGAGGCTACGTGGTACAAACCGACGAAAGTAGCTTACTATAGGAATTTCATTTTAAGTTTAACACTTTGAAATCAACTTTGTGTAAATATAAACAATAGTAGAAATATTCCAAGATTTCATGATTTTACTTGAAATCCTCGGCCACTTATCTCTAACTTTGGAGCTTCTGATATAACGACCGCATTTGTCAAGATTACGCAGTGAGCACAAACCTTTGTACTAAGTACGGTGCTTAGAAAGCCAAGAACTAGAAATGAATATCAGATAAATAAAACAGTTTTACTATTTTTTAATACAAAAAATATAAAAAAAAATCGAATGCGACAAATCAAATGCAGGTTAGCACATTCATTGTACTATGCAGTTAGACCAGTGGTTCATAACTTCGTCGAGAACTAAACATAGATTAAGCGTACATCGTAATACGCAGACACCTCCAGTCTCTCAGATGCCCTATTACGGGCAATCTGTTTCGCCCGGGGGACACGTCGCGTGTATATATCAGGTAGAGACGTCAGCCGGTGCAGTCTAGACAGATACATGTTCTTATAACTAGGCGATATTTATTAAAACGCCACAAAGAATACCTTTCGGTTCCAGCTTATATGCGGTATCCAGTCTTTTAAAAGAATTTCTATCGCGTGACTGCAATGGATGTCGTTTCCTTAATGGTTCCTATTTTCTACACTTAATTCTTTTTATAGAAATAGGTTATTGCACTTCAGTTTTTATTGATTAAAGTAGCAAATAGTTTCAATCGTACATTATTGATTGTTGATGTTGAAGTACAGTAGAGGATTTTAATTTTGAACTTAACTCAAAATTATATACGAACTAGCTGTCGCCCGCGACACCGTCCGCGTGGAATTAAAAAAATAAACAAAAGGGAGTTGCCTATATGTTTTTCCAGACTATCCTCTACATCTACGCCATATTTCAACGAAATCGGTTCAGCCGTTTAGGCTACAAACTCTAACAAACATCCATCCATCCATCTAAACTTTCGCATTTATAATTTTAGTATGAAGTATGATTAGATATAGTATCTTCATATTAGAAGATTCATGAAAAACTTAAATAAACTATATCTTTTTCACCAAGATATTAAAACAAACTATCATAAAATTCTCATAACATTTATTCAATACGCATAACAATGAAATCAAATAAATGTCTAGTATAAACCAAGTATTGGAATGCGGTACTGAAGTAAAATAAAAAAATCTATCACGGTGACTTTGTATAATTATCCAGTGTGACAATCTCACGACAACGCGGCGCCTGACGCGGCCAATGTACCGCCTTGGTACACACTGACTAAGAGGCAATGTAAACAAAAACCACCTGGCACCAATCACCGTGTTACATAAAAGGACTTGAATAAAAATAATTACTAATATACTTTTTACAACCGTTCAACCGACAAATTGATACTTTGAAATCACTAGAGAAATATATACATATAGAAAACGCATTTAATGCTACTCAGGGTTGTTACACTAAGATACTAAACGATTCTAAGGGTCACAGTTAAAGGCAATACACAATATGCTTTGACTTTTCATATTAAATTTTCAAACCTACGCAAAATAATATTGTTAAAATTACAATATATTACATAACAATATCACAACTGTACTAAAAACTAGGTGTTCCCGTGCGACTTCATCCGCATGAAATTATGAAATTTTTATTTTATTGTTTCTCTTTCCCACAATATTATTTTTATCCAAAACATTTACCCCCTAAGTTTAATGGCGTTAAAATATATAGCCTAAAGCGTGACGTAAGTGTAGGGCTTTTTATTAAAAAAAGGGAATATTCAAGAATATTCCGTATTTGCTGACATCTTAGGCAACAAAGGAATGTGTGTTTACGCTTTATTATAATAGTATAGATTCTCATAGATTTCCCAAAGGTATTTAGTTAATATTATATTTAGTAATCGAAAGAAGTAATATCTTCAGCTATGTTATATGAAATATGACATAACTTATTCGAATGAAATAGTACAAAAGCATTACATATTATAAATGGTATACGTTAGCAGGATCAACGCCTCAAATATAACTGTAATATTTTCGGGGCATGTCCGAGCCCCCAAGTAATATTTCACGACGCCCGCTGTCCGTTTAGGGTAGGTACCTCCTAAACAGACCTTTTGTTGACGCAGGATAATTGATTACATCTTTTTGCTCATCTCCTGAATAAGTAATGCACCGATCGAGGGGAAAAACGGTGGCCTGTCGACGTTTTGTCTACCTTAGACAAATATTTACCTTTTTATGCCACAAAGAGATATAATCGAAGGGTGATTTGACTTCGCTTTTTTGTGAACTAAGTAGGTATTTATTGATAAAAACTTATTTTGCATTTATTAAACCTAAATTTACTTTACATTGTCGTTTTTTATACCAGAAAGTTTCACTGCTGTGACTTAGTAAGAGAAGTTATAAGCTGCATTAAATTTGACTACAAACTCAGTAGAAATATAAATTCCATAAGTCCAAATGTTCGTTGTTCTTTGCAATACAGTAGTGCCGATTGCCGCAACCATATGCCTATTCATGTCCATTCACAAAAGGACGACCACTAACTGACGTATACACTGCACTACATTGAACGTCCGTAGTCCGTATATCAAATTTGTTTGTAATTAAATTTCACTGCAGACATAAAAGGGAAATGTCGCCGTCGCTTTGTAAAAGCTATATTTCAAACGTAGTTGAGATTTTCATTTCGATTTTGAATTATTGCGAAATCATCAATATGTAAAACAATTCTTAAAGGTTTTTTTAAAACTAAACACATTTATAAAACAACGTAAACATATCAAATAAAGCTACAAAAATGTACACATTCGATAAGAAAATATATTGTCAGTCCCGTCAAAAAATGAAGCGAGGAAAATAACATATTGCCGTGTTTAAGTTGATATATTTGACACATAAGATTCAGAATAATTAAATTTACGAATGCATAAGACGCAAGACGTATAAAATCATACCTATATACTTAAACAGATGTATAAGCAAGGTGGAGGAGGAGGTAGTCTCCTAGCAAACACAGGGTTCAATTATACGTAGGGTATACATACAAATCTTCGTCTATTACATCGTTACACGGCTTACTGAACGGGGAGAGTCGACGGGGAGTACGGCACTGGTGCTGGCAGGTCGCGTTTTCATTGTGCGCACGACACGAGCAACGAACACAGACAAGTTAATTAATTTAGCTAAGAGAACAGGTAAAGATTTCTTTAAAAATCCTTCAGGTCGTTTCGTATAATTAAATTGAGCACATACAAACAATCTTCTAATCATTGAGAATATCAAATTCACCATAAACTAAGCTAACACGGGTGCAATTTTTGTCGTGTCGTATAAAACAGTGGAACGCGTTTACATTTCCCTACACGCCTGCAGGTGATGCTCGGGGATTCCCGCAAGTTAAGAGGGATACGTCTCATCGGCGTACAAGTGTAATTATTTCGGCGGATAAGAGACACGATCCGACGCAATTTGCGAACTCACGAGGGGTCGGAGAATCGATTCCGGCCACCACTCGCGCGGAAATATTGGTAAACAAAGTGGTTAGATTATTACTTTGCCTTTTTACTAAAACAGTAAATGGCTAAATAATTCCCTTAAGAATTTTCTATGAAATGATATTTAAATGGAAATTTTTGACTTTGCATCAGTTGATAAAAAGATAGGGTGTCTTATAGCTTTAAAGCCAAACGTATTTGATCGAGATCTTTTCCAAACAATGCAACGCATCTTCAGTCTCCAGTGGTCCCCGGGGCGCTATAACAACGGACGCCTGTACATTGCGGTCTCCGAAATCTCCATAATGAAACACAAAGTGGGAAAACTATATGTAAATTGAGAATTGTAATGAGTTGCCCAACCGAAAACAAGAATTCTTAATTTAATGACGTCCCTAATGTGGTTTCCATGACGGTGTCTTAAGAGATGTTAAAAGCTAGATATCTTATAATGTTAATGGACAAAGATTACAGCAAGATAGAGAAACGTGTTTTCAAAGAATATTTACAATACGAATAATATGCGGACATAAAAATATCTAGAGATATTTTAGCTACCAGACTAAACTTAACTTATTACAGTAACTTTTTTAGCTGAATTCCTCTCGACACTTGAACAATATATTACACAATTTATTAATATATACAGCAAAGTGTACAAAAATATAGATGCGTCAAATATCAAAGATAAGTGAGATGCAAGTTCAAACAAGGTACGATGGCACTCTCACTACGGTATAAATATTTGAACAAGCGCCGCTATGCAGTATTCAGCGAGCGTTCCGCCGAGATATAGCGCATTACATCAATCTAACATGTCGATACGATCGGTCTCGGGGACAGTTTCTAGGACAAAATTATATTAAGAAAAAACAAGTGACAAATTATTTTCATGAACATGGATTCAGTGTTAGATAGGCTTTAATATTTCTACTCAAATAAGAATATTTAAGTGAAAAGCTTCACTAAGGTTCTGTTGCCAATTAACTACTCCAAATCATTCAAGGATACTTTTAGATGCGACCGCTAAAATCCTATCTCCACTTACAGGCTAAATTGAATTCTATACTTTCTCTTCTATTGGCCTGTCCTCCCTTTTAGGAGATAATTTATTAATAAATTATATAAACACTGACAAGGGTACGACATCCAGGCGCTCTGGGATTCCACGTCCATTTACTGAACTAAATGTATAACTGGACACTATATTATAGACAAAATTACTAACTTTATACCGTAAAAAACTAAGTAATCTTTTCACACAGATCTACATAAACATTGTCCAAAAATAAAATACATTTCGAGTTAATAAGCCCTTTTGTCGTGCCATTAAATAAAACCCCCTACATTTTCTTATATAATTATTCATTTGACATCTAAAACTAACACGTTTAATTCATGACACCTTCGCGGTACGTTTTCAGGTCACACGAGTGTTAAAATATTCAAAACAGCGCCATACCTCTGCTTCAATTGCTACTATTTTAAGCATCAAATCTTCGCTTTAAAATTCCATTTAAAGTTTACGATTCCTTTGGGATTCCGATGTACACAGGAAACCTTTTAGAGCACTATCCTTTTTAAACGTTAACAGGGACATTTAGGTATTTAAAATAATCTGTAAACCTAAAAGATTTGTTTGTTTCCATAATAAATAAAGAAAATAGGAAGAAAAAAATGTTGACGAGTATAATTTATCAACTAGACGCTCCAAGTCGTATTTTAAGGTAAAATAACGCTAATATTATAATAACTATTTCACTAATTAACTTATTTGGTAAATATAAGTATATTTATTATATCTGTGACACGAACAAAGTTTTGTAAAAATTGTAGGACCAAGAATAAAAGAACAAATTAAATTTATTTCAAGAAAAATCAGGTGCCTCTCAGTTCACCGACAAATCCTCGTCTCCCACGTTATAATTTAAAGGGCAAAAGTAACAAAGATGTTGAATGTAACAAAGGTTCAAAATAGAAACAAAAACAAAATACAGTTTTTTGTATAAATTCTTTCATTGACCGAGAAAAATTTATTTTGCTTTAACATATCGATTTACACGAAAAAATAAATAACTACGATAAACAAAATTAAATTACTTGCACTACGAGTTTACCAAAGTAGCTACGACAAGCAATTTAGATAGCTACGACGTGCTACGAAAAGTGCTACGTAATTCAGCTACGAGCTGCTCGTAATTCTACGGAGGACAAACTTTCAAGTTGAGATTAAGGGACGAAGAAAAAATTAAATAACAAGGAGGAAAAGTGCACAAGTCTTACGTGAGTTGAAGATAGAAGTCCTACCTAGGAGGAGCAACTACGTTACCACCTTGACTACGTAATAACTTCTTGAAAACTAACTGTAACTTCTGGTATATTGAAAAAGTATTATTATTTTAGATTCCAAATTCAAATCTTAACATTTATTTATTAAAAAGATAGTATAGTAACCTTAAATGGATCAATTCTTATAAAAATACGTTCCGATTCACAGAAAATTAATAAAGCTATCAGTTACTGAGATTTTCAGTATAAAACCCAATTATCGAATCGGTATAAACAGAGCGTCATTATCGAAGAAATAACTTAGTATCTTAACGCTACCTAATAATCACGAAAATGAATTCATCAACACATAAACTAACACGCCGCTAAGCAAACATAGCGGGTATCGGTTAACGAAGGGTTCATTAACCCTTACATCGATCAGGGCTGGCAGGGCCGCGATAATTGCCGCGAAAGCCTTCACAGGGTTGTCGGTAATCAAGACCGCGCGTGACCGGAATCGCAGCCTTGGAAACTAACGGGTAGCAAAGCCTTTGGGCGCAGCTATTGAATATTATGGTAACTAGATTTTGACAAGGTTAGCACTTAAGGGTAACTACAAACTATACGTGTTTATAAACACAAATACCATTCCAATTAGTTTACACTTATGTTAAAAATTAAAAAAAAAAAACACACTCACGCTATGTAAAAAACATATTTTTTGAGCTGTTTATTGTAACTAGGCTGATATCTATACTAATATTATAAAGAGAAAAGATTTGTATATTTGTATGTATTCGTTTCACGTAAAAACTACAGGGCCGATTTTAAAAATTCTTCCACCATTTGAAAGGTAATTTATCTGTAAGTAACATAGGCTATGTTTTTACTACATTTTTATTTTCATGCGGGCGAAGTCGCGGGCAACAGCTAGTTTAATAATAAAGCCGTTACACAAGTACAATTTTTTACGTATAATTGTAACTTTCAGTCAATATACATTTATACTAAACTTTTTAGATACATGGTAACGGTTAACGCAAAATCAATTCCACAATCAGTGACCTTCAGTGGACGCGGGCGCCTCAGAAATTGCCGCGCTGTAATACAACACCTGCCAACCCCAACCCCCAACCCCACAGCACACAGTCCACGCTGAAACGTTGCCAACATCACGCGATATCAAATTCCGCATAGCAACAAGGTGAGCTGTTTGATTTAGCTTTAAGCTAATGGAACTTACGTGTCTTAACTTGTATTACGTCATAATCTTAACAGACAAAAAATTTAACGTAATCCATTAACGCTACAAGTACTATTAAGTCAGAAAGGTGCGATCAAGTTAATATTTAATATAATTCGATTACCAAACATAGGCTTTTTGCTTTTAGAAAATCATTTTTTTGATGCTGACACTGAACAGCAGAAATCCAATACATCAAACATAATATAATTTTCCGAACCAAACTTACTTATAGTCACAGAATCAATCTTATTTTGCTAACTTAATACACACTTTTATATTTCGTTTAACTTTAAAGTAGATTACTTTAATGTAGTGCGTAAAATAAAAAAAATAAACCACATTATATTTTTTCAATCTTCTTATATACCAGCTGTCGCCTGCGACTCCGACCGCGTGGAGTATAGAAAAACAAGAGCGAGTAGCCTATCTGTGCTTCCAGACTATCCTCTACAATCCGTTCAGGCGTTTAGATTACAAACTCTAACAAACATCCATCCATCCATCTAAACTTTCGCATTTATAATATTAGTATATGATTTTAATTGAACAAATTTACGATTGATTTCTAGTTTACTTGAAGCTTTTAACTGTTTTAAACTGTGATATTACATTACTATAAAGGCTCTTTGTCTACACGGCACAGACCTCTTAGTCTAGCAATGTTTTTTTTTTCTAAATTAACATTTTCTTTTATATTACAAAACTTACAAATAATTACTATACAAATAGTAAGGTTGACACTTTACTAAACAATTGCTGTTGCTCGCGATTCCGTCCGCGTTAAAATTAAAAGTAATATAAAAAATAAGAGTATTTTACTTAATAATAACGTAACCTTAATGGTGCAAGAATTTTTGAAATTTAGTCAGTAGTTTCCGAGTTATTTTAATACAAACAAGTACAAAAATCAAAAAATACAAATTTTCCTCTTTATAATATTAGTTAAATACAAACACTAAAGATTAAAAAGAATAACTTTTACGGCTGGTTAACTCTACAGCCACAAGTTTTAAATGGCCGTATTACAGTGAACACAATAGAAACAGTAACAAAGGCAGGCTTCAGAGATGATGTTAGCAAGGAGCCAGGATATCGGAAACGACCCAGTTTCATACAATTGTAAACATTGCTTTTGTTCAGTATTTTTTTTTGTATCACTTTTAATCAAGGATGTATAAATTACAACAAACAAAACTATACATTCTGTTAAAATAAAAGAAAGAATGAATATTTAAAAATTACAAACCGGTTACCCTAGTTTATTCTTATGAATAATAACTTAACTAATATTGTAAATGCGAAAGTTTGGATGGATGGATGTATGATTGTCATAGTAGCCAAAACTGCTGAACGCTACTCAATGAAATTTGGTATAAATGTAAAGCATATGGAAGAACGCAGTCTATTCACTTTTGTTTTGTTAATTCCACGCGGACGAAGTCGCGGGCAAAAGCTAGTGACTTAAAAATACACATATTCTATTTTATACGTAATTCAATAAATATTGCGCAATATTTATAATCAGCAATAGAAATTGTCCTCGAACCGTATCATTAAGATATATTAACGACGGCACTCAAATAAAAAACTAGAGAATTTACAGCTGACTGAATTTAAAAGCAAAGTCAAGAGGTCTGAAATAATTATATAGAAACTCGATATTAATTAAAACCTCAGAACAAAATGAAAATATTTATGATCGACTTCGTAAGTACGGAATTAAAAAAAAAAGAATAATAAATTTGGCCTACATTACTCAATAATGGAGCTTTCTAATGGTAAAACAATTTTTTAAACCGGTCCAGAAGTTTTTGAATTTTATCGTTACAAAAATTTATACTTTGTAATTAAAGAAAACATTTTATAGTAGATTAGCTGTTCCCGTGCGGCTTCATCCGCATGAAACTATAAAAACTTTAATTATTGTTTACATTTATCAAATTCTCAATTGCAAATGTCAAAATACCAATTACCTTACCATGGCAATCTTGCTTCCTTGATGTTGGTAGTTTGTTGCTTATGATCTCTTTCCCACAATGAGATTTTTATCCAATTTATTTAACCCCTAAATTTAATAGCGTGAAAATATAAAGCCTAAAGCGTGACGTAAGTGTAGGGCTTTTAATTAAAAGAAGAATTATTCAAAAATATGCTGTGATTGCTGAGATCCTACGCCACAAAGTAGTGTGTGTTCACGCTCTATTATAGGTGACTAGTAGAACGTAGTATAATATAACCGTACATGATAAAATATTTTTGTATACTGTTTGTACACTTTTCAAACCAAAGTACACATCGAATATAAAAGAAAACAAACTCGCCAGCCCTTGCCAAATGTATCAAACCTCGTCAAATATCCAACATGTGTACATATAGACAAAGTGCGGAAGTACGACCAGGGGGTTATATGACAGGGTAAACGAGGTTAATGGCACGGCCGCGCCGGTCGAGGCGGGGACTCTATTTTTAATCTACGGGATTTCAGAGCCAATTGCGATGCCCTTTACGAGTTAATTAATTGACCGAACCCTTAGGTAATACGATAATTACATAAACTTCGAAAGCCAGTGGAGTGTAAATATGAGCAATGAAAACATTGTCCAAAAAATAACAACTCAATCCTAAGAAAACAAATACAATAAGTTTACACGCCCCAGAGGTATATAAAAGCATATTTTCCTGTTTTTTTTTATACTTCCGATGTTGTAGACAAGATTAATTCAACAAATATTTTTTTATTTCAAGACCAAATTTATTGGACTAGAAAATTTTACTACTTGCATGAACAATGGCAAAATACGACTGTCGATTTTCCAATCACTAACTAAAACGTCCGCCCGTCTATAATCCGAATGTAGAGTTTGGTATACACGCTCAATGGCCTGTTGTATTAATAACACTTAAAGTGTACTGGACAATGTTCTTTAGGATTTGAAGATGACATGAAAAAGCTAAATGAAGAATTTCCAAATTCAGAAATTGTTTTTCCACTAAGAATCATAATGGAAGGATATGTACAGAAAATTTAACTTCTCCATTGAATGTGGATAGATACAAAGGTAGAGGAAGACCGAAGAAAATATGAATGGATTATGTGAAAGAGGATATGCTCACAAAGGAAGAATCCAGATATAACGGTTGATAGACATGTATAGAAGAGTACACAGTGTGCCGATCCTCCAAATGCACAAAGGCTGGTTGATGATAAAGATTTAACTCCTCCAACTTGGTTTAAATTTATCGCAAATTGTCAATTACTATATGTTTTTGTACATTGATGCAAATCTTGATAATAAAATCTGTACAAACATAATGAAACAGTGTGAGTCAAAGTAATAACTTTTCTATTTACTGAGACGACGCAGTTATTGCCCCCGGCTTTAATTAATGATGCCTACACGGTGCAGATGACGGCGACCTATGACTAGCTCAAATAATGCTGAATTTATTTAGTCATTCAGGTGAAAAATGATATCAGACTAAAAAAATCGTAATTTGTACTTTCGGATGGGGAACTTTCCTTTGATATTTGCCGCGTCTTTATTTCTTCTTTCTAAATTGTGAACCAAATTTCTAAATTACACAGAACTGCTCGAGCCGCTTAATAAATGTACCTAAAAAAAACGTCGAAGCATAAAAAATCAACATTACGTAATAAAAACTATTATTCCATCGTGGCACAATACAATTACGACTGCAATACGGACGCGGTGGAGCAGCGCCATCTGTCCGCGATCACTTTAAACTTTCGGTGCAAAATTAAATGCAAACTCACCAGAGAGGAGCGGCTCGGATGATTCGCGCGAGTGCCGATAAGGATAATGTGGCAGTGTGTTTGTGGGGTGGTGTGCGACAGCAACGGCCACGGCGATGACGGAGGCTGTAATGACGAGTGGCTCGGGCCGGCGACGCGAGCGGACTGGCGCGGGCCTGCGCCCTACGCCCGGCCTGCGCGCCCCCTACCCCGCCCCGAGCCTCCCCTATAAGATACGCTACCGAAGCGACCGGCGCGAGGGAAAATCGCTAGGCTTCAGGCGTCCATACGCGAATATATGCTTTCCCTTTTTACACATTAATTGAAAATAAGTTTGTTTTCGGTAGTGCTATTAATGATTTAAGACTGCAACATTTGTTACACCACAAAAGCATGTAATAATAATAACATTTACATCTTTTCGTAAATACTCTAAACAGTGAATAAGCTATAGGAAAAACATGGACCTACTTTTACTTAAGCATCATATTCATATTACTCAAGTATACTAAGAAATTCTGGGGAAAACTGTAAGTTACACTTGCAATACCACATATAAAAACGGATTTAGATAGTGGATACGATAGTTTTAGCATCCGAAATAATCACCTAGACTAGAGCACTGTGTAGTGGGGGCAGAGCTGGGCGGAGCGACGAAGCCTCTCAAGGGGCGCGCTATTTATGTTTTGTGCGACCCAATCAACCTGGAGACTTATTAATACAACTTCGTGGAAAAAAATTATCGCGATATAATTAGCAGTTGTCAATGGATACTACTTGAAATATTTATGACTCCAATATCAATTTTGTTATACGAAAAACTCAATAAAATAGTTTTTATCTAAACGTTACTAATAAAAATTATGTTACATGTAAAGTTCAAATACGTGGGAAAGTAGCAAAATGCAATACGAGACCTTATTCGTAAAATTTCAATTTTTTGTGAACTAAAGTACATTAGAGAGACTAATTTATTGTCGATTTTAGCAACATTTTTCAAGTATATTTAAACTGTGAAAACATGTAGTCAATAATATTTATTTACTACTTTATGTATGTAAATATGACGTCATCGCAATGTTTACCCTAAAGCACCTGATAACATTTCGACCTTACCCTCTTGTAACGTCAAATAACATTAAACCTCCGATCCATCACAATACAAGAGTTAATTAATAGCTTGTGACCAAATCTAGCAGCCCTAATTCCCACCCTCATTACATCTGTAAATAATAAATAGTTGGGCAAATTCTCGAGGGCGGAGGGCGCAGGGCGGTAAGCCGGTAAGTCGACACGTGGCTTTCAGGGCCCATAACTTGGACGTTGCCTAAGGCGGTGTCGGACATTGTTAGATTAGAAAGTAAACTAGCTCCATCAACCCTTAATTTCGAAAACTCAACATTAACATTTATTATTCGTCTACGTGGAATTAAAAAATGTGGCCGATGTTATTCACAGATAAATTACCTTTCTAAAGGTAAAATATTTTTTTTAAATTGGCCCAGTAGTTTTTACGCAAATCGAATACATACAAAAATACAAATCTTTCCACTTTATATTAGTGTAGATGAACCATATTTTCTAATTGTATAGAATTAAGATGTTATATGTACCAAAAATCAACACTCGTTCGTTGCTAAATTCCAGTTTTCTTCTAACTGGCCATTACTAAATGGAAAACTTGAAGCCATTAACTTCGTGTCGTAACCGTCCACCTGGCACCCCTCGGCCGGGCCTTCGTTACAATCTTTTATAATAGATCCTGGAACTCTGCACGCTTCGGAATTTTCACGATCGCTTTCTTTTTACATCACGTTGATTGCGATCTCCTGAGTGGATTCCCTTTTTATTGAACAATCAATAAAAAAAGCTCACTAAGTTCCGGAACGAAATCGAATCGTTCATACAAACGAATTAAGTTTTACTTGAAATGATAACGTTGCAGAATTATGTTGCAAAGGAATCTACTTTTTTCTAGCTTGAAATTTTATCAAATAGATTGACGCACTGGCTTTATTCATTTTTATTTATTTATTGAGATAACAGGACAAAGTTATGACACAAACATTTTTAAACAATAAAATAAGTGAGATAATTTGTCCTAATTATAGGTTTACACGACATACATATAAAAATAACAACAACAGTAACAACAGTAAAACAGTAGACAGAATGTATTTTTATCTATTTTTTTTTGTAAACCCAAAAAGTAAAATTTAAACTAAATTTAAGCGCTAACCTCTCGTAGATATTTTTATTATATCCATAGATAAACGTAAACTAACTCAGATTCTTAAGTAATGGTCAAAATTAACATGAAATTCGATTATATTGACAACTAACACAAAATCAGTGAATTTCCATTTTTCACTACATATATGGAATAGCGATCTTTATGGTTTTAAAAGGTTGTATAACTTCTTAACTATGCTGTCAGAAAATTTTTCTTCTGGTTTCATGTCTATCGCTGGGTTGTCGCCTTGATTACTGATCACCAGAGATAGCTCTCCTCCCGCTACCAAATTTATTCTAACTTAAATTGATTTCCTCCTCAAACTGTCTTGTCAAGAAAAATCTCTTTTTCTTTGTAATTTGTTTAATATTGAACTTATACTGTCCAACACCTTCATATTACCATAATGCCATCACTTTCTTATTTGATAAGAAATCAGAGATAAAAAATAGGTTTTTGGATTTCAAATGAAAATTTATGATTGACATGTGAGATTTAAACTTCGATGTAAACTAAATTTAAAGCAAACCCGCGTCGTAATCCAGTCTTTGTCAATTAAGTATACTGCGTTTAGCTTCAATATATTGATATTACTATATATATTGATATACACTTCATATATATATACTTCAATATATTGATATACTATATAATATAAATCTCTAAATTGCAATACAATGACAAAGTTCAACGACCTATTGACAAGGTTTACCTGTACGTGGCGGGCTGTCGGGCTGCCGTGACGTGACAGGTCGCATTGTACCCGGTGTCGATACAAACGCCCGTTAATGCGAAACGATCGACTTTGCGAACGCGACGCCACGCGGCTACAAAAACATTTCCTGTTTTACAATATTAATTCATTTACTCCGCGTCATGTTTTTACAGTCTAAAGGTATCTATGACAGATAACAGATACCTATTTTTCGAGTTTACATTGAGATTTCGGGGTAAGAGTTACTTCGATCAGCATCAGAGACACTACAGTAGAGTGTGGGTCTAGTCCAGTAAATTACTCCATATCGTTCTATCTTGGGCTTTTTGTTTTCAACCTTTAAATCGAGATGTTATAAATATCATCATCATTATCAACTTGCCCTTATCCCTACGGAGGGTAGGCACAGTATGTGCTCTTCCATACATTTCTATCAGCCGTCAAATCTGAATCCACTCCCTTCTTAAGCATATCCTCTTTTACACAATCCATACTTTCCTCAGTCTTCCTCTACCTTTGTAGCCATCCAATCTTAACACTTTCTGGTTTATGTCTTCATCGTCTCGTCGCATAAGTCCATACCACGCTAACCCTTTGCTTCTCAAATTATCCACCACTGGCGCTACTTTCAAACTTCTAACATACACATCCTCTAAAAATATCGTCATTAAGAACTGGAAACAAGAGCCCTTGTTTCCAGTTCTTAAGTTACTTCGATGACATTTTATTAAAAAAGGGGATAAGATGCTTATGAATTAAATAGAATAAATGGAATAACTAGAAATTTTCCAACAATTTAGCACAAAATTGTTCTTTAGTACCATCATCTTCACTACCATCTTTTACCCCTAATCTAATAACCACTGTATCATTCGACTAACAACTAACATTTTGAATAACATCCGATAACAAAAAATCTATATAAAAACTTGTTTCTAAGCAATATTGCCAGGAATAGGAAGTATGCGATAAAAGAGGCATACAAAAAGTTGGTAACACTCAGCGAGCACGCTGCAGTGGCGTGACGTCAGCCAGCGATCAATGGACTGACGTCGTAACGAAAGGACCCCTCACCCCCATCCCTCATGAGGGGGTTCCGCCCGGACACGTCTTTGCAAATCTTATTCAAAACAACGAATAAACTTTAATTGCGGAAGCATGTTTATAACTAGTTACACAGATGATTTATTAGCATTTAGTATTTTTTAATATTATTAAAATAACCATAACGATTCAAAAGTTTTCTATACATACATACAAAGTTCCCATTACTTTACACAAATATGTAAAAATGTCCCATCCAATCTGTTTGGAATAAAAATAAAACAACTTGTTTTTCAAGTGGCAGTGTAAACCGACTGTTTATATTAATATTCGATCAGAAAATTAGATTCAAAGTTGATGATGACTACAATCAATTATACGAGTACCATATAACGGACTACCTTTGCCTCGCGACATCGTTTGCGTGGAATTAAAAAATACAGTAAATAAAGCTGTATCTATGATAAAAATACTTTTAAACCGGAAACGAATTTTATAATCAAATAGGTTTTAATATTATTCGTTACAGACGAAAATACAAATATTTTATTTTTTTAACATTAGTATGGATACAAGTGTTGCAAGAGGATCACACTAGTGCGTTATCAGTCCTGTTAACTGACGTCACGAGTATCGGAAAACCCCAAATCCATTTTTGATGATTAAATTAGTTGTAGGTACATAAGGGTCGTGCACAAACACAAATTAGTGCAGTAACTTGTAGTGCAAGTGAGCTTGTAATATTCCCAACAAGCTATCGCCCGCGACTTCGTCCGCGTGGATTAAAAAAAAGTAAAAGTGAGTAGCCTATGTGTTCTTCCAGACTATCCTCTACATCTATACCAAATTTCATCGAAATCCACTCAGCCGTTTAAGCTACAAACTCTAACAAACATCCATCCATCCATCTAAACTTTCGCATTTATAATATTAAGTATGAAGTATGATTATGAAGGCAAGAAAATTAAAAAAATACAATAGTTGACCCAGTTTAATAATACCTATACTCCATTAAAAGTAACTACAGAAACATGACATGGTACACAAGATATAGGAAAATGCAGATATTTAATGTATTTTTAAATAAGCTTTAAAATTGTTACATTTATGAATACTTTTATAAGATCGTAAAAAAAATCATGTAAGTGACACAAAGTACCAGGCAATCATAACAATACAGAAGTTACAAGTACAAGAAAATATGAAAAACGCAAGTTTTGGCAATTAAACGGGCGAGTACACTTCCCACATACTTCCGGTAGAACTCTGAATTATATAAGCTGTTGAAAGAGCGGGGGAAGGGACGCCCTACGAAGTGTATCGAACGTCGCACCTCTCGCTCGCACAGCGGCCGTCTCCCTCACACCTATTACACTCAAATAGGCTGCCTACAAAAAACGTTACACAGGATAGCGATATTAGAGCGGATATTAAAATAGAAATCGGATTTTACGTACAATGTATGTATTTTTAAAGTGAAATTATGTTAAGTATTTTAATGGAATTAATTTTTTTTTTTTATTATTTAGTGTTGAAGGCTTCATACTAACATACTAATACCATATTATAAATGCGAAAGTTCTAATACAGCTTAATGAATTTCATTGTTTTCGAAAGCTGCTAAGTAAACTTTATTATTCCGCATGTTGTGAACATAAGCTAGTAATATAACTTTGTTATGAATGTTGGTTCCTAAATACCTGCAAAGCTAATCAATGAAATTCACACTTACGGGGGATTTTTTTTAATCCTGTAAGAAAGAAGTTAAGGGAAAAGCTAGGATATTGTAATTTTTGTTACAAACTAGAGCAAAATCAGTATAATTTAGACATATAGAAAGGATTACCAACATATAAACATTATCAAACGGGAAAGATGGTAAATCCTGCCACTAAGTTACAATTAACATGTTTGAATTCATGCTTCTAAACATATGTCATTCAAACAAAGGGCATGTTCATAATTAATTGAACATCAGAGATAATGATGTCTTTTTTTTAATACTAAGTCATCACCTCACTTGTTTTATCCCACTCCTGCAGGGTTATGAAAGTTGGGGTATTAATGTTGGGGTTTAATTTTATAGCATGTAACCAACCATATTTGAGAGTTCATATTTATTTTATATAGGTATTTTTATTTTAATATTTAATCTATTCAATATAAACTGTACATAACATTTTGGATAATCATTTCTCACTTGACACTCCCTTATTTACAAAATTCATGATTATCTAAAAAACCTCTTATGTGTTTAAGGGTCAAAACATACTAGCTGATAAAAACTTGAACTATTAGTTTTAGAAATGACAAGTTGAATGTAAAGACAAAATTGCTGTGGTTCTTCAGAAAACTGAGTTGGCTGGAGTTTAACCATGACCTGCCCTGAGCAAAATATGCATGGGGTTCCAAACCATATGTCGTACTATAAACAAAATGTGTATTGACAAAAATGTCAAAAAAGGTTTACTAACAAATTAATGTTTTGAAATAATTGTGGAGACATTCACAATAACATGTATAAAAACTGCTAAACATATCTTGAATTTCATTATTATTTCTGGACTACCAACTTCCAAACCGAAATCCAAATGTTTTTAACCACTATTTGTGTACACATAACACTAGGTACCTATTTCATACGAAAATCAAAAGCTTCATTACATTTGATGTAAAAGAAAACAATACTGTTATATTGGTACAAGTGAAATGTTGGAATATAATGATTTCTCTTTCCAATTATAATCAACGCTCTTGTTTACCACTATAATATTAGTTTGTATGTACTGTCTGCATACTTTTAATGGCATTTTTATTTAAACAACGCAACGATTGAAGAAAAGTGCAACATGATAAAAAAGATTTGACCTGTTTTGATATTCTAACAACCAAGTGAATTTACATAATTATGCGGCAAATACTGTTATTGAAAGTAATTAGCAAATCCAGACAACCACTTGATCTATTTCGGCAAGACATATTATAATTACAAAAAAAAGATCCTTACCTTTGTCACAACGATCTTCTTATTATAAAACAATGGCCGCAAAATGTGGATCACAACATTATCACCTTAAGAATATCTAGAATGGATGATTTTATATTTTTATTAGAATAAGAAATGTCGACGAAACGATATAATGACGGTGACGGCGCGTTTCAGTGTTGCCAATGAAAATTTTACCCGGCCGTGTAGATTAAAAGGCCGTAGTACTACTTCACATTGCGGCCAGAAAATTTGTTGGCTTCAAAGCCGTAAAACACGGCAATTGTTGTAGCGTTGGCAATACTAGCGCGTTTTGACATTACATTAAAATGTTGCAATAGTTATAAGATTCAGAAATTAACAAATGTTGTTTTTAACTAATTCAATGGTTCCTTCAATATTTTTTTTAACTTAAGAAAATAATTTAATGTTTCATGCTTTGTAAAGTAATAAAAGTTGGAACACTTTTAAAATTCTAAGCAGCTTTTCGAAAATAATCTCTGGACAAATCATAGCCAATTAAAAAAATATTGTTTGTCTATGAATTGCAGTCCTCTATTCTCTATTCTCCTACTTCCGCTGCGACGCGCCGCGCACGACGCTTTGTCGTTTTTCATTTTGCAGAACAGAGTGCATTGAAAACGCCATTTTGAAGAAGTAACCTCTTCTGTGGTTTACTGCAAAAAGTGGTTGTGGTGTTATATTTCGTTTCTAGTGTATCTTAAAACCGCAAAAATTGAGTCGGGTAAGTGGTTTTTACCTGTTTTATTAACTAGATATACTATAAATCGGTGCCAGGACTCTTATGAGCTTATGATGGACGCTGCTGACTCATTTCGTCAAATTGTGTATGCGTTTCAGAAACTAAAATGCCGGGCGCCGGTACTTTCAAAATCTTCGTCGGGAATCTATCCGATAAAACGACGGACGCCGATCTTAGACCGCTATTCGAGAAATACGGTACGGTCGTAGAATGCGATATCGTCAGAAATTACGGTTTCGTGCACATGGAAAACGAGCAAGTCGGCCGCGAAGCAATTCAAAACTTAAACGGCGAGTTAGTACATGGTCAGGCGATTAAAATAGAGGCGGCCAAGAGCCGAAAGGCGCCGTCAACGCCGACCACGAAAATATTCGTCGGTAACCTAACGGACA
>NW_013526027.1:3114305-3238225 GCF_000836215.1 Papilio polytes
GGACTTTGTGTCACCGCCACTACGCCGAGAGCCAATGCCGCCCATGCCCAGCTTGCCACCACTGCGTAGCAGCATGGGATCAATGAGGTCCTCATATGACACTATGTTCAGCCGCAGAAGTCCACCGAGAGGGCCACAGATGTCCCGAGGGTAAGAATCATTTAAATTGTTTTAATTTTTAATATCATTAGGTGGCAAATGGTCAAGTGGCCCGCTGAATGGCAAAGCAACTGCTGTGCAGACATCTGCACTTGCAGGTATGTTCATCACCAGCTCACTGTACGTCCCCACCAAGGGGCATGGAGTCTACCATAAGCAAGGGGTGACTAGGTCAAAGTCAACCACGCTGGCCAAGTGTGGGTTGGTTGACTTCACACATATCTTTGAATTCATCATATTGCCTATATGTGTGGGTTTCTTCACGATGTTTTCCTTCACAGTAAGAACGTCGGGTAAACTATGTACATATGAAAATTCTAAAAATCTAAAATCGCATTGGTACATGGCGGGATTCGAACCCAAGACCTGTAGATTATAAGTCAAGCGCTTAAACCACTTAGCCACCAACACTATTATGGTACGGTATATACGCAGGTATGTTGCCTACCCTTAATTGACAGAGGAAGAGACACAAAGAGGATATATCCACTTCCTGTTGTTCCTCAACTGTCTAATTCACTTTCACTGCTAATTTCCATATCAAAAGGGTGACAAAAGAAGGGCTCTGGTATCTGTCTTCTGAGAGGTTGTATTCCACCGAGCAAGCTGTCCCTACAGTGCAAAGTTGTTGTTTCTATTTTTACAATGCCTTGTAATTTGATACTCTATGCTCTGTTCTCTGAAGCCGATGTTCTCTAACTTGATTGTCTTTGTTTTTCAGAATGTACGAAGATTTCAGCAGAGACACATTTGATGACAGAAGGTAAATGTAACATTTTCTTATCATAGTATATTTAAGTTAAATAAATTACTTCAACACATACATCTATACTTATGAAGAATAAATTTGTGTATTTGTATGTGTTGATATAACTGAAACCATTAAAATCCTATGTTAAGTCTGAGTAACAGGTTATTTTTTTAAAATTGAATGAAGTTGCGAGCGACATCTGTTAATTTACTAATATATTTTGATGCATAATGGTTGATCACACCTTCAGAATTGTCAGCATAGTTTTAGCTGAATTCTTCTGTAACATATGTAGGCAAAATAAACATTTTGCTTATATTTTAATTGGACAATCTCATTCTGTATTGTGCAATTGAAACTGGATTCCTGTAGTTTGCTAAATAAACTAGCTTGCAACTTCAAAAAGACATCCAATATCACTCATTGATAATTTAGCTTTTTAATGGTGAAAGATTTCTTGAAATCAGCCCAGTAGTTTTTGAGTTATTTCAATACATACAAAAATACAAATCTTTATGTTGCTTTAGATTAAATCTGTCAATTATTGTTCAATGTAATTATGTAAGCTTTTGCCTTCGACGCGGAATTAAAAAAGCTTAGTAAGTAGCTTATATATTCTAGGTTTATTCTATTCTGTGTGAAATATATTCAAGTTCTGTTAACCTATTGTGGAGATGCATAACATCCATCCATTAATTTTTTGTTTGTATCGTCCACAGACCAGGGCTGCGAGGTCCCTCCCCTTCCCGAAGGTACGCGCCTTACTAACGAAAGTGGTCATTGTGTGATGGCATTTGACTGTCCCCTGTATCATTGAGATGTTTGGACAATAATTTGTAAGGATGACTGCGAGTGACTTATATGCAATCTAATATAGAATTAATTGTATGGTTGAATAGACTGCTAATGTCAAGGAATGTAAATAAATAAAATAAATCTCATTTTAAGTATAACTTGCCTTTTATTGAATACAAATCCTGAGTTAAATGAAATACCAATGTCTAAGAGATTCTGAAAATGTACAGGGTCATTGATTCGAATTATTGTTAGGCGATATACCAATTTCTTAGCTTTTCAAAAACGTGCAATTAGGAACTTGTTTCAAAGAAATAGAAATGAACAGATGACTTCAAAGGAATCTGGCAGAATTAAGTATTCAAAGTAAGCTTACTATTAGGTTTTCAAATCTCTTTGGTTATGACAGAAAAAGTGGAATTTACAAAGATATTCATAAAATACACAAGTGTCCAAGAAAGATGTATACTCGTACAACGAGCTTTCACAGATTCCTTTACATGACTAACCCAACCTCTATCCGAAGTTGCTTCGTTTAAGCGCTAGAGGGCTCTAAAGGTTGCTTAATACTTTAAACAGTTATTCATATTGAAACCATAAGTTCCATTTGTCAAACTACATCTTTTTGTGAAACACCTGTGTCATTAAATCATCAGGGGGCTCGAAAACTCGAAAAAACATCAAAACCAAGAAACATGTTTTTGCAACTGCAGGTCAAGGTTTTTACTTAGTATAATTCAAAAGATTTCAATCTCTGTTCTAATTTTAATTTGGCGAACAATGTTGGCATAAAATAGTATTTTCTAATTTAACTTAGAGCTTAACTACGGGTCCATAAGTTAACATTAATTTGTTTTTATCAAAATCTAGAGTTGCGTTGTGTTGTCAGCTCTGAATAATACTGTTTAATGCAAACCCCCGGCTTTGTTGAAATCGAAGTAAATACGATTAATTATAGGACAACATTGTTCATATTGAATGAGTCGATTTAGACTTCAAACACGTAAATCGAATTCTGTGGCATTTTGGTGAAATGTTAAATGTCTTATTTTAAATTACTTATGCAATTATATAAAAAAGTAATTTGGTCGAAGTAATTTAAATTATCTTTGTTTAGAACTAATTATTAAATACTTTTCGAGTTGTGTGCATGGCTTCATTTAATTATTGTTACTTTACTGGGAAATAGTTAAATAAAAAACTTTGTATATGTCCATTAATATTTTATTTAATCCGTAACTTATCGCGTACAGTCGCGCGCACAGTCGCGATACATTAACACTATAAGACACTCGTGCGACTGCGCGCGACTGTACGCATACAACTAACCTCTATATTTACAAGACAATGTACAATACAAGCGCAGCCGCCTCTAAATGCTGCCGCGACGCCCGCTCTCAAACACCACATAACAAGGTTTTGTAAAAAAAAAACAACCTTAGAACACTGCTGAAATTCACATCATAATATGATCAAATTGGTTCGTTGCGTTCGTCTCTGATTTCTTTACAAAGAATGTATGATAAAAAAATTTATGCCAATGATTCGTCAGTGGAAATAAAGCTTAACAATAAACAATCTGTACTCATACTTTTTTTATAATGGAATATAAAGCACTTGAAAAAGGACATTGTATTTCAAATAATAAGTCTTTGAAGATTTTTTTATGTTCGTCAAAACCAATAAGAGCCTACATTCGCAGCTCGTCATAAACAGTCTTGAGATGTTGCAAATCATATTTGCATAATCTATTTACAACTTACAATAAAACATTAATAAAAATAGCTGCTCCATGGGGCAAGTGTCTATGGTCAAAATTAAAAATATTTGTATTACTTTTTACAGCTTCATACCATCATAATATTGGTGTAAGCAGGGGCTAAGAGCGGGTCCGCGAGCGACGCCGCGCGACACATTTTTACACACTTAAGTACAATTCACTGATGAATAACGTCGAGAGTCGAGGCGATGGTTCTTTTAACGTAGTACGAAATAAAGGAACTTACGAAACAAATATATCGACAGTTTGAATGAAAAATATGAGTATCACTCACTGACATGAAGCCTAATCATAGAAAATATGTCTAGACAACCAAATAATGTATAAAACCATTAAAAGTTACACTCAAACAGATGTGTTTAAACAAACATTTATAAAATTAATAACAAATACTTATTCCATTACAATAGCTGCCAAATGTTTGTAAGTAAATGTAGCGAGGTAGCGGCGCGCCGGCCCCCGCCCCCCCGGGCAACGCCGCGCAGCGCCACATCTCCGCGCTGCGAAGCGACTCAAAATTTATTTGTACATTAAATTTGTAAGCAAAGTCTTATTGTCGATACATATCACAAGTCGCGGCGGGCGCACACATACACACACGTACACACACATACACACACACGGAAGACGAGATATTTAAACCTACTAAATTAACGTAACAGATAAAATAAAATACATACAAATATATCGGAACGAGAAAACCAAGGAGGCGCGCGGGGCGGCCGGCCGTCGCCGCGGCCTCGCGCTGCGCCGAGTAAACTTAACAATACTGAGATTTAAACAAAAGCGGTGGTCAGACGGAATTTCACATCGTTGGGGCTCCGGGCTGCTGCTGGTCCAATTTTGTACGCGATTCAACTCTCGCAAAAGAATAAATAGTGCGTATCGAGGAACTCGGCTTGAAGGCGGCCGCGGGGGCCGGCGTCACACGAGCTTGGCGACGGGCTCGTTGTGGAACTTGGCGAGCGTCTTCTTGACGCGCAGCGCCGTGAGCCGCACTGGCGGGTTGGCGTGCCAGCACTCGGCCATGGCGGCGGCCAGCGCGGCCAGCGGCTCCGAGCCGAGCCAGCGCGCGGGGATGATGGGCCGCACGCCGCGCGCCACCACCACCGCGTGCATGTCCTCGAATGACGGGTCGGGCGGCACGTGCTCGTGGTAGGGCAGCGCGTACGCGTCCACGTTCTGTGCCTTGTCGCCGGTGGCGCAGCGCCGGCACATCTCCCACAGCACTAGTCCCAGCGAGTACATGTCGGCCATCTTGAAGGCTTCGAAGTTGGCCACGTCCAGCTTCTCGTCGAGCACCTCGGGCGCCATGTAGCGGCGCGTGCCGACGCGCGTGTTGGGCGCGATGTCGACCTCGTTGCGCTCCGCCACGTACCGCACCGCCAGCCCGAAGTCCGCGATGGCGCACTGCCCGTTTCGCTTCACCAGGATGTTCTTGCTCTTTATGTCGCGGTGCGCGATGGCAGGCTTGCCCTTCGTGCCGAATATGTCCATGTGAAGGTGCGCCAGCCCGCTGACGATCGAGTACGCCATGGTGAGTAGGGCGTGCGTGTCGAGGACGACCGTTTGTAAGTAGTCGTGCAGCGAGCCGTTCTCGTGGTAGTCGGTGATTAGTAGCATCTGCGTCCAGGAGCCGGTGCCCTTGATGTCGGCGGCGATGAAGCCGAGGATGTTCTCGTGTCTCATGAGCACCGTCTGGTAGATCTCCGTCTCCCGGAACCACGAGGCCTCCTCTGTGGTGAAGAAGACCTTGACGGCGACCTTCTCTCCGCGCCACCTCGCGAGCCAGACCTCGCCGTAGCGGCCCTTGCCGATGGATTCGACCATCTGTATCTGTTTGGCGACGGTGCGCTGCACGAGCAGCGGCAGGCCGGAGCCGGAGCCGGAGGAGATGTCGGCGGAGTGAGCGACGGCGGGCGGTGAGGGCGGGCGCTTGCAGCCGCGGCGCCGGCGCCGGAATAGCAGCAAGAAGGCGGCGATGAAGGCGAGGAGGGCGACGCAGAGCGCGATGGCGACCAGCAGCGTTGGGCTGGCGGGCGTGGGCGGGCGCAGGCCCGGCGTCTCCGTCACATCGGGCGGTGGCTCAGGCAGCTGGGGCTGCAGCCGCGTGTTGCACATGTCCGCCTCCGAGCAGCAGTCGATCACCTTCGGGTGCTGGTGTGGTACTTGTGAACTTTTGCACTGGAAAACATAAGAAACATTTGTTAACACAGATTGCTCGACAAACCAATTGTTGTAACCACTTCACGTAATTTACAAATTCAATTATTATGTATAGATATTTGTAATTAGCACAAACCTGCATGAAACCAGACTCGTCCGGCGGTAGGCAGCCGGCGGTGCGCTCGAGGTCGAGCCGGCCGGAGTCGTCGAGCACCTCCTCCACGGTGGCAAAGCAGTAGCCGCCGGGCTGCGTGACGCACGTGCCGCGGGCCGCGCCGCCCGGACAGGCGCCCGCGCCCGCGCACTCGCACATTATGCCCCGAACTGCAACACGGAAAAGCACATTAGTCACAACGCTGGCCATAGAGTACATCAATAGGACCAGTCCATAATTTACAACTTCATATTCTTAATATAATATAGTGCGCAATGTAAACTTGTTGTATCTTGTATGGCAAAGAAACAAGGTTGACAACAGATAAGTGACAGCATCTCAGGTGCGGAGATGTTTGTTGAGCGGCAATTAAGATGCCAGCCGCGACAGCAATGCGATGTTTATTGCCCGATGAAGTGACCTGGCGTTGACGACGTATTTAAATTTATACATTAGTACGTACTGCATCTTTCGCTCGCGTTACAATGTAAAACTATCATGTTTACTAAGCAAGTACTAATAGTCTAACGTAAATTCTATACATTTATAGTTTTAAGTCGAAAATTTACATCGTAAAGATTATTAGTTAAATAATTAGTAATACTAATAGCTAAGGACTGAAACCTAAGGCTACATACTTATGTGAACTCTTATCCAACGATCTTCCCAACAAAGGTTTCAAGCACTACAACAGTAAACACGGGAGAGTGTCAGCGCTGAGACGCTCAAAAATATTTAGCCGCTAATCAGTGACGCACACCGGCGCAGGCCACTTGATACATCGGTGCAAATAGAGCGGACAGATAAACATAAACTAACAAATACGTCACACGTACATATTACTATAATTTAATCTTCTATCTATAAATATAATTAAATTGTAGTGTATGTTTGTAATATCAAAATAATAATTCCAGTTTTCGGGAAGACATATTTGCGTTGCTGATAACGTAAATCGCATTTTGTTTGTCTGTCTGTGTGCAAGCCGCGTTTGTTCCGGGTAATATCCAAAAGGGCTGGGCCGATTTCGACCGGATTTTCACTGAAGGGAAGCTGACATAGACGGGCATATTATAGGCTACTTTTTATGTTAATATTGCGTGGACGGATTCGCGGGCGAAAGCTAGTACTATTTAAACGCATTAAAATAAACACAGTATCAACATCTAACCAACATTTGATTAAACTTTAACAACATATCTTTCAAGTAGAGATGGACGAGAACGAAATAAAACCCACGCAATGATGATCACAGTAACATAAACTTAAAACAATGTTGTAAAGATTATCATAGATTGAATAAACTAAAGCAACAAATTGATGTCACTTATGGGTTGTTACCGAAGGAAAGGAATTCGGAGATCCAATTACCGGTCAGTAAGCAACATTCCACTCGAGCCCCTACTGGGTAATCGCATTTGCAACACTGCACCTCAATAGAGTTTAACCAACTTCGTAGGATTTTGGCTGTTATTACTAGATTTGGTTTAGTTACAGACATGTGGATATCAAAAAACCCCCATTCCTTGTAATAATTTAGATAATTAAGGAAAGGAGAATATGTGCTGGAATCAATCATCAATGTAATAATTTAGGTAGTAATTGTTTTTGGTGTGTGTATGTGTGATTATGTAGTCGACAGAGTGTGAATTTAAACAATTACATTGTATCCGAATATTTAAACTATTTTTAAAGGTTTCTTCATCTAATAGAAGTCAAGTATTTAATGAAAATTGGAATTGGTTGGCCGTAAAAATTTTTTTTTTATAACTTTGTCAACGTACAGTTCAGCTAGTGGTGAAATAAATTGTTTCCATATAGTATCCTTTCATAGGCAGTAATCATACTAATATTATAATTGTAAGTTGATATGATTATTGTAAGAAGTCGTAAACGGCTGAACGGATCATGAAAGCGATAGATGTAGAGCATAGACCATATGTAATTTTTTTTAATTCCGCGCAGACAGAGTCGCAGTCGACAGCTAGTATAAGTAATACATATTACAGACTAGTCTATTAGGATACTTGCAAGATATTAAACAATAAATTAAGACAATTTCCGATAAAACTTTTACGAGATTTGTGATTTACAATCGCTCGATATTATTAGTCGTGGAATAATTTAATTTAGTTTATAAATAACAAGTGAAAGGAATCGATAATACGTTCATAGATATCGTAATAATCGTAATTATTATTAGACTTTGGTTTTACAACACCTCTAATCTTATCACTATTAAGTGTAACAAAAATTAGGCTAATTATTATTGAGTGGAATTTTACTTATTGAACATTTAGTTGACAAGACATCACGTAAATACATTGACCCTTCGTAACCTATCTCATTTATACTAATATAAAAGAGGAAAGATTTGCATGTATTTAACGCTATTACTTGGCCTATTTCAAATATTCCTTCACCATTAAAAAGCTACGTTATCAGTGACATAGGCTACTTTTTATTATTTTTAATTTCACTCGGCCAAAGTTACTTATAAGATCACTAAAGAGATGTAACTATATTCGTTCAGTTAAAATTTTTAACTGTTTTCCTCTAGTGGGTCGACTTCTTTGTAAAAAAATCCGGTCGAAAAACACGTATATGTGAATATCTTTATTTGTATTTAACACTAAAAATAACTATCTATTGTTACTCTAGGTATGCCAATAAGCTAAATTTGAAAGTAACTAGCAAATTTTACCATCGATTCATATCCTGCTTCCTGCCTTGAAATGCCTTATTTTTTAATAACTAGCTAATTTAGATTATTAATAAAGATATGTGTATCATCCATTTGCCTTTATCCCTTACACTCACAGTCGGCACAGTATGTGCTGCTCTTCCTTACATCTCTATCAGCCATCATATCTGAAACCACTCTCTTCTTAATCATATCCTCTTTCACACAACGCATACATACTTTCTTCGGTCTTCCTCTAACATTCTTAACACTTTCTGGTTTATGTGCCCATCGTCTCGTCGCATAACATGTCCATTAGATATGTGTATATTACATTAAAACAGGATGTACAAGCTTATTGTCATACAATCTTAGATAGATATAATTTTAGCAATAATTGAAATCACTACGTATCAATGATAGTGAATTAGATAATGAAAATTGAACGTATAAATTAGGTATCACCAATCAATAAGCAAAAAAAACAAGCTAAAATCAATGAATGAATTTCACTCTACAAAATAGTAATACTATTGGAATTACATTTTATATATGCCACAATTTTATATACAATGCTGATAAAAACTTTTTAATATAATCATAAAATATTTAATACTGGCTGATGCTCCCGACGCCCGCGTGGAATTAAAAAAACCGTAAAAATACAGCCTATGTTACTCAAGTTTTGAAATCGGTCCAGTAGTTTTTGCGTTATTTCGATACATACAAAAATACAAATCTTTCCTTTTTATAATACTAGTTTAAAGTTTATGAAATTCTTTTAAGCGATTTGTAAAAGTTTTAACGCTATATAAGTTAAATAGATATATAACAGTTTAGCCATTATGTTAAACACATATCTCGAAATATCGTTAAGTCGAAGCATTGTGTAGTTTTTTGAAGGTCCCGAATCAACAGGTACGGCGACCTCAGACTTAATACGTGCCCCTGCAGGACCACAAAGGGATATACAACAATAGAGCCACAGGTATATTTCCACTACGATTCCCAATAAATCATTCAATTTAACATTTTATACTTAGTTTCAATCACCTTCCGAAACATGTTATTTTATACTGATAGTTGTCTACGGAGAAAGTTGATTTGATAATCATTTTACAGCCAGTTTAAGTAATTAAAAGTATAAACGGTTTAAAATAACTAAACCAAAGGTAATCGAATGCTGGCCGTCAGGAAGTAACTAGAGAGCGAGTGTGCGGTTACAAACAAACACATTAGCGTCGCGAGCGGAGACAACACGCCAGATAGCTGCCTGCCACAGCTACAATCACCTTACCTGATTAGCATTCGATTGGCAGTAAGAAGGAATCTTACTCGCATAACACTCTGCCACTTATCTACTATTTAACGTTTACCTATTCCTCGGATATGTAAAACTACAAGGACAGGAAGCGATGAATTATTCAAGACGTGCATTACATCGTCCTCGCACTGAACGAAATCCGTTCGTACACGGAGGGACACAGAGCCACAGCCACTGAACACTGACAACAACAAACGCCTGGAAATAAACGCGTAAACAAACAACACTCTGGAACACCGCAGCCACCTCCTATCTGACAGCATCTAGATAGCGACTACGTAGTTATGGATAAGGATTCGTACTTAGTCTCATGTCGGCGAGCGTCCGAGGGTAGATCTTCCTTGCGTTCGTGCTATCATTTAAATATAACTTCGCACCGACACCGCCGTCTGTCGTCGGCTTTATTTTTACACTATGAAGATCGTACACAGTCGGTCACAAGGCACGCCGTCTCGCGGGAGACGATATCACAATGTTAGCGCACGCCCGTCCGGAGCGACGGTTGCGAGACGAATGAGTTCGCGCGGCGTCCCCCTGGGCAGGTCCCCGCGCGCCCCTCCCCTCCGCCCCTCGTTGCCGCCCCGCGCTCCGCGCGTGCACTATGCATATGCACCGCTGCAGCCTCCACATGGCGCGAGTGCGAGATAAAACGGTGGCGGGGGGAGGGGAGCGGGCAGCGCGCCGGCATTCGGGCCACACGAGCGCGCTGCGGCCGCACAATTCATTGACGCCGCGCCGCTCGCCGCTCGCCGCCGATAATGCCCGCCGCTTGTTTATACAACACGTAAACATTAGATCGTCGCACCCACTATTTGATAAAACCCTTGACAACGTAAAGTGCCAATTTTAATATGAACAATATTACAGTTGCTCAACTCAAGAACAACCGTTCATTCATTCGCAACAACGAAGGATCTTACGAAATAAATAAAGCGCCTTTTAATTTAGTTACAAAACGAGATGGGTCAAAGTTTGAGGGTAATAAAAAACAAGGAATTAAAACAACAAGATCATTATTACCCAAAGTTTTGGGAAATTTTGCGCGACGAATAAGGAATCCATTTAGCGAGGCGGACGTTACCTACAACACGATCAAAGTCGATGTCAGTCGG
This sequence comes from Papilio polytes, assembly GCF_000836215.1. Classification (NCBI taxonomy): domain Eukaryota; kingdom Metazoa; phylum Arthropoda; class Insecta; order Lepidoptera; family Papilionidae; genus Papilio; species Papilio polytes. Next base: position 3,125,230 of record NW_013526027.1, read on the forward strand.
AAGCTGCGTCTTTTTATAGTTTATGATAGGCGGCGCACATCGCCACAGCCCGCCGCCGTCCGCCGCCGTCCGCCGCCGGCCGGTCGCTGCCGCTGGCGCACGTTATTAGGAGAGACGCTTCCAGTGGAACATTACGGCGGCGCTCGGCTAATCGATACGCTATTAATGAGATACTTTTACGAGCGCCATATCGTTTTGTGTTTATTGTTATTTCCTCCGATCGTCAGCACCGGGGTGAAACTTATCGATGTAGAGAGCGGCGGGAGATGAAACTTACATCAAATTATAAACATAATATAATGGTTCAGTTTTCGCCGGAGGCAATATGGTCGGGACACAAGTCTTTGAGCGAGCTATCGGCGGGCCATATGTCGGTGACGTGCGTCGCCGGCGGCCGGCCAATTGCCGCAATGAGTAACGGTAGCGGCGCAAGCATCTTGCATCTCAAGGACCCGGCCGGCGCGCCGACTGCCGAGATGCAAACGCAAAGCGGCACACCTCGCCACCGATATAAACCGGCTTTATATATTCCTCGTGCACCCGCGGGACGCCATTGTTCTCAACAACGCACGGGGCCGCGATTTGCAAATAATCGAAGTTATTAGACTAATGCGCGTCGCGAGCCGACTTAATGCTACGACTATTTCCGGGTGACATTGCCGATCGACGCAAACGGAGTGCGACTGTTTCCCGTGAGATACAATATATGGATCGGAAGCTCAACGGAGCGAATCGTTAAGAATATAAATCACGGCCGCGACAAAGTATCTAGTCGACTTTCTCATAAACTGGTGTTGAGCGGCGGGAGCAGCCGGTCGTGCAGCGCTTTCGTTTCGGCGAGCGACTATCAATATACCGATATATTAGCGATAATCGGATAAGAACGATTCGAGTCCTGCTACTGATGGTATAAATCGATTTGTAATAAAGATATCGCTTAGAGCGACGGCCTGAGATTAGACTGATGTGTATTGCATCGCGCTGTATTTGATGCGCGGGCGGACGCCTACGCGACGCGCGCCTTCTGTTTCTGTTAATGTGTTCGAGTTGATCGCTGTTTAGATAGATGATTTTAACTTAAACTTGACATTGCTATGTAGATATATTTAAGTATGTAAGCAACAACGTCTTCAAACTTATACAAACGTTTATTGTAATAAATACACTGCACTCAATGTCAGTATAAAACAATGCATGTTCATGACAATTGCAATGGTCAATAAATGTCATTACTACCATTCCATCTTCTTCAATTAAAATAAGTACATAGTATCATGGTTTTGTAGATTTTATATAACAAACGAACGAATCCATTAATAAAATTAAAGCTTAGGTAGTCAGCAACCGTTTCAGTGTAATTGTGTACATTCACGGAAGCGATCGCCATAATCTTGTTAGTGAAGGGGAAGTCGTAACAATCGAGTTTGAGCCAGCGTCAGCAACTCGATTCGCAATATCGATGCACGAATCGATTAATTAAAGAGTAACGCCCTAATATTAAAGTCGACAACGCTTATATCCGTACCCTTTACAGCGAGTTTTACCGTCACAATGCAATTAGGTTGAAAATTATCACAGCAACATACATATCTGGCAAGTTATAGTTCTTATGGCGACAGTTTACGAAAGAAATACGAATTCTTTGACTGTAGATACTTTCGAGTTCGTGACTGCAATGGCATTTGGTCAGACCCCAGGCGTCAGTCGTAAGGTCGCAGATATCTCGACCCCGCGGATTATCCCACTACATCGATAAGGAACAAGCTTCGAAAATCGAATCGGGTGACAATATTTCTACAAAAGTTTCAGGATAAACCTAGTAAACTTAAAATGTGTAATAAGAAACTTAAGACGCCTATGACTTTCAAAGAATTTCAAGTACAAATTTATTTTGATTACTATATTTAAATTAAGGTGGTTATAAGATATTCCTTAATTCTAGTAAATAAAATAACTAAACTCCAGGGTTTATTCCGACCAGCTATTAATAGACAACATTCCAAATGCCCATATAGGATGGCTACCCTGTAAGGATAATTTATTCGGCGGCGTGGTGGCGGCTCCCCCCTCCACGCCCGCGGGTCTTTTCCCTTCCCCTGGACAGGATCCCGAGTTTTTTGTGAGCCGAGGATTAGAGAGTATCAGCTTAAACGCACGTTACGTAATAGATTTGACACACCCTCAATCCTGCGCAGGTTTGAAGTTAGTTTTTTTTTGTTTAAATTATACTTAATTTTCAAATTAGTCTAGTTCACATAGAAATAAGATAAAAAAAAGTTTTTTGTTCTCAATAAATATTTGAAATAGAATAACGTAATATTAATAAAATAAATTTAATATTTACATTGTAATCGCAGATTTTATTTTGTTTTAATATTTTTATTAATACAAATAAGCGTTGTTTTCAACAATCCTACCCATACCGTAAAGCCTTGCGTCATTAACTAAAAATACTATCGTGGCATGAATGACGGCCGACGCGTGACAATGGTAACAAATCTTTTCGTATAACTTGTAGCAATTGTTCTGGCATGCTATGACTATATAGAACAGGACTAGGCAAATAGCTGCTATTGTACCAAATTCTACAACTTGTCGCGAGACATATCGGGCAAAGATGACATATGCTGACAGTTAAGTACAATTTTATGTACACAAAAACGAGCAAGAAACCAAACAAATTTAGGATTAATGTACTATAAAATTTTACAGAGGGCAAAAGGCTCACAACGGGTCCTGTCTCTCAATAGTCAAAGCGGCACGCACGTCGAGAGTTTTAATTCAATCCTCAATCACACATGACAATAAACAATATTTATTGACTGCTTTTAAATGAATGCGATACTAAATTGTTTGTACCGTACTTGATTTACTGCGAGTTGACAGCAAGGGATATACAATGACATTATTATCTTTTTATTGCCGGAAATATCAGCCTGTAATTAAATATTGTCTGATAGAAGAAACCTAATATCGTTAAATGAATTAACTTAGCAATAAAAATGTCTAGCTTTTTTCTGACGATCTTGTTGGTCTAGGTAACGGCGGAGGGGACGTTTAGTAAGGAGAAATATCCGTGCGTGCCCTCCCTCATTGATTGGGCAACACATCTACAATTGTCGCTTTGCTATTACGGCAAATTCAAGTTGCCGCCTACTCTTTTTCCGTATAAAAAAAAAAAAAGAAAACATTAGTACTTGACTTCGTCTGCTGGCACGTTTTGCTCAAGTGCTACTCGTATCTCAGTATATTTGTGAGTTCATTGATTCCCCGACAAACATGGCGCGTATCAAATATTTACAAAAGCCGTGGCCGTTATCAGATTACCTGACGTGAGAAGTGTCCGCGGAGACTATCTCAGGTTCAAGAACTTCGTTGACATTGAGATGAGACCTGATATCGACAACATACAGGTAAAGTACAAACAACATTCAATACACCAATTACCATTCTCAACTGCTAAGGGCCTTACCATAAATAAGAATTAGACATTGTATCTTAAACATACGTCAACCCTATTATACCATAACTCTAAAAGACAGCGCAAATTTTTGACAAAGCATTGCTATTTAAACATTACTGTGTATGCTTACGAAAAGCGGGTTTGAATAAAAAAATATTTATACCGAAGTGGTGACACATTTTTATGGTAAAACAACCACATTGATGTATTCATTCAAAACAACACTATACTGTTTTGTACATCAACGAGGTCGTCTACCAAAAAGATTATCAATAACCTTAAATTATAACATCAGGATAAACAATGAGCGTTCAAAGTAAACAAACACAAGCCTCATAAAAATACTGGGCCACGCCACGTGTCGACACCGATACGATCTGAGACGTTTGTATTAAAAAACTTAAATAACAACTGTGACACCAATTGTTAGTACACTCGCACCAACAAGTCACATCATAGTTTCTCACAAAATGTAACAAAGGACTAACAATAATAGTGATTGGGTGTACACGCTCTTAGCGTCTTTAAAATTTATCATAGTGAAGGACAAAATACAAGAGAGTATGGTACCCCAGAAGTCAGGGGTTTGGACCACATGTATAAGTCTACATTTACCTTAAGTTGGCAACCCTAGTCTAGTCGTGTTTATTATCTTCAGGTGATATAATCGTTGCAGAATTAGAGCAGGCCAACACGACGGCCATACGTGACTGGAGACACGGCGTGTGTTGTGTCGCCTTATCTAATTGTAATTAAATAAGCTTCATGCTAATTCTGAGCATAAGATATTAAATATGAACAGATTTATATTTCCAATTAATCTATAAATATAAAATTGATAGTGATGTCTTTTATTGACGAACATTTACGAACACAATAAATAGAGTAAACAAGTTTCGTTATACGTGTTAAAATAAAAATTTTACAAACTTCATTGTGTATTAAAACATATTAAAATGGAAGAAGCAATGCCAAAAGCAGTAAACTAAAACATTCATATATTCCACATCTTGGCACAAATAATACATAAAGTGTAATAAAGCTCTTAATGGAACATTTGTGTGATATCGTTACATTTGTTTTATTAATATGTTAAATGCCTGCAACTTCTCAACTGCCAGTAATTGTTTCATAAAAAAAGGTCATTATTAAAAAACAAAGTCCATTTGGACTATAAAAGGAAAACAGTCCTAAATAGTAGACGTATACTAAATCTTAAACAAATCTGTGTGCTACAGTTGGTTTTGCTTGTACCCGACACGTTTCTCGTAATGTCTTTCGCATATAGAAATCAAGGCAAAGGCCGTGGGAATTTATAATATCGAATGTAAAACAATGTTAATAAAATCTGCAAATTATCGTGTAGCGGACGCGGTGCTGTTAGGACATCGGCATGCGATACGTGTGCTTGTATACAGCTGTATAATGCGTATGGGACGTACCCAACACGATCTATGGAGACCTAGCCCTACGATTGCCACAATTATATACGAAGAAATTATAGAACTTCCACATCTAGTCAAACATATTCAAAAAAATATAGAGTAGGCATAATTCACACTTCACTTGAAACATTTTTTAACATAATCTCCATAACACTATCTTTCGGTAGCCTCAAAACCAGTCAATATAATTATTCGTGATTTTATTTAAATTAATTTCTAATAGGTGTCATTAAACAATATTTAAATGTTTACATTTTATTATTAGACACTGTTTAGTTTATTTTATAACAAAAGATGAAGATTACAATTTTGTAAAATGTTTTATTACATGTAAATACAAGAACACGAGGTACACTAAAGTAATATTTAACCCTTTCAGAGAAAGTACCGATGAAAACATTTTGTTCACCATGTCTGGTCTATATATTGTTTAAATGTCTGCATCTAGTTGACTTTCATCCAAAGATTATGTAGATTGTAGATGTATGAACAACTAGGGTAGAAGCGTTCGATTTAGGTCTCCAATTCAGCGTCCATTAAGCGGTGGGCTATCGTGATGAATGGGCGCGGCCGATCAATTGCACATTAACCCCGGGGCAGATAGGCCCATTCACCGCACTTGTGCACTAGCCTTATAAATCTCTGTATTTATAAACTCGCTTACGTAAGCATCTTATCAACCCCGACGTATTACATATTACATCGTTGACATTTGTGTTTTCTCAGAAGCCCAAGCCTCAGGTTATCTTTTCTATTAAATTACTTCATATACACTATCGTATGTACATACAATATGCGGTAGGGTGCTTAAATTTATTCACTAGCTTTTGCCTGCGACTCCGTCCGCGCGGAAAAGATTAATTTATCTTACAAATTATGTTCTACATCTATGTTAAGTATCGTCCAAAATACGTTAAACCGATCGATAACAAACATCCATCGATTCATTTCGTTCGTTTCTATTGTATTGGTGAGGTAGTGAGAAGTAAGATGAATCTAATATTGAAGTTCACAAAGACTTAAATGGTCGCAATTGCTTTGTTAACATAAAAATAATCCTTAAAACTGTCTTAAGGCTATTACATAAGTGCCGGAAGATGTCTCATAAAATTAAAAACATTTTAATCCGGCACATACAACCCAGCTGCCTTATCAAGCCAAACAAACGCTAAGCTTCCGCAGTAGCGTGGATTTGTCTCGTAAAATTTCCCACACGAAGGCAGTTGACAGAACTCCCACTGGTTAGGATCGCATATTCACACCATACTAGCACTTTTCACTCGTGTAATAAGAGTCATTGTGCTATTAAGGTGAATGTAAAGGTTTGTTACTACATAAAATGTTTAACTTTCCGTCATATTTTACGCAAGCTGACGTCTTCGGAAGGAAACATGCTGTAAATTGCTGTAAGGAACCATAATGAATTTCATTCAAGAAAAAACAAGGTTTAAATCTATCTATTTTGCTTTTTTTACGGCAATATTCCGCAAGTTAGCTGATTGGTCGCTTAGTTGTTTATATACTTTTTACAATATTTATTAAAACGTTTATTATGTTTCTTCATAAACTTAGAATTGCTACTATCAAAGTATCATTTGATTCATTTTGATTCTCATATTTAAATTAACAATAATTCAACTAAAGGTGATTGCAAGATCAGTTAACAACTGAATGCAACATAGAGTTTGCTCATTTGCAACTGAAGCTTTTCGGCCTAGATGTCTTATCTATACTATTGTAGTAACGCGTAAACACACACTTCTTTGTTGCCTAAGATGTCAGCAGTTATAGCATGTTTTGAATAATTCTTTTTGTAATAAAAAGCCCTACACTTACGTCACGCTTTAGGCTATACATTTTTACGCTATTAAACTTGTAGGGTAAAATAAATTGGAAAAAACCTTCAATTGAAAGGGACTATAAACTACAAGCTGCCAACATTAAGAAGCAAGGCTGCCAAAGTTTGTCATCAAGTCAAGTCATGTCATTTTGACATTTGCAATTGATAATTTGACACATGTATACAATAAAATTTCCATAATTTTATGCGGATGAAGTCGCACGGAAACACGGAAAGTTACATGTTTAATAATTTTTAAGAGATATAACTGTATTTGTTGCATAGGTTAATGTTCGTATGTTCCACCTGCAAGTCTACCGTTCGGGATAATCGCCGACAGGGGCGCGGCTCGCAGATATCGCGCTGCTATTTTCGTCAAGTATGTCACGCGCTAACGTCGCCGCAGTAGCACAGACTAACACAAGGTAGAGTGTTTACAATAAAATTAAATATATTTATGAATAATTTTCACCTCTATGTAAACAAGACGTAAAATGATACTTTGAAATATACAGATGGGTATATTATTATTTACATTTTTTTTATTAAAGGTGTTTTTTATGGCAAATACAGGTAACTAGATCTTAAATTTGCATCTTTAATACGTTAAGAGGTAAAAGTATAATAAAATATTAATTCTTTATGTAAGACCAAAGTTAAAAAAAGTATTAAATCACGATTGTTTACATCACATCAATATAACAATTACGTATATCAATGAATGGCTCGTAAAGAATTACAATCAGAATGTATGAACTTTATCAACTATAAGTTACAACATACATTCAAGCTTTGTAATGTTTTAATGAATATGAATAATAACTTAAACTCTACACATAGATGAGACAATGGGAAAACAGTAAACTTTATACATTAGTAATAGATGAATAATATGGGTTTTTATCGCTTATGTCACATCTATTAGAATACAATTATAAATATTATTACATTCAAATGATTAAACAGCATAAAAAAATAAAATTTAAAGACGCCTATATATATCAGTTTAATCTCTGATAAGTGTTAGTCTGTGCAAAAACAGTATTCGCGGAAGGGTTCCGTCTACAAGAGCGATCGTTCTGCCACAAGGTTACACGATTCCAACGATTATATTCCAAACTGCGCAGTTACGATATCCTGATAAGAAATCGATGATAACGCACAAAACAAAGATACGTAATTGAGCCCAGATAGAGTTATCTACTAGATAACGGCAGCATTACGAAATGTATCTATTGGATGTTAATATAGACTCCATATTGCGAACACAGTACCTGAATTAATACTCAGATAGTGTTGTGATAAGCGAACGTAAAAAACAAAATATTTGTTTTTAAAATGCCTAGTAAAAAAACTTTATCATGCAACTTACACGCGAATAATAAGAATTAAATTACATACTACTAATTCCATAATTATCTGATATCCATTCTACAAAAAAAAAATGTGAAATTTTTATTTGTTGAATACGTCACAGACGTAAGAAATAGTCTGAAATAACACATGAACGATTTTCAAACTTCATAATTCCACGCGAAGGAAGTCGCAAACAATAGCTAGTCTATAGGAATATTATAAAGAGGAAAGATTTGTATTTTGAAATTTTTGTATGTATTTGATTCACGAAAAACTACTCGGCCGATTTTAAAAAATCTTTCACCATTAGTAAAATAATTTAACTATGAGTAACATTGTTATGTTTAATTGTTTAAAATCACGCGGACGAAGTCACAAACAAAAGCTAGTAACTATGTAAAATAAAGCAAAAACTGTCATTATGATTGACGGGCGTCAAACTTCACACAACGGCTGACAGTAGAAACGCGTCAAAAGCGGCAAAGCTGTGGGCGAGGGCGAGGTGAAGCCATTGTGCAACGTCTCACACTGACAGACATTGTTGTATTTAAACTGTGATAATTCGTTACTAACGGATAAATTCAAGATTTTATCTCATTTATGTTTCATATTCCCTTCTTTACATTATCTATACTATTATAATAAAGCGTAAACACACACTTCTTTGTTGCCTAAGATGTCAGTAATTACAGCATATTTTTGAATAATTATTTTTTTTAATAAAAAGCCCAACACTTTCGTCACGCTTTATGCTATATATTTTCACGCCGTTAAACTTAGGGAGTAAATGTTTTTGATAAAAACCCTAATGTGGGAAAGAGACCACAAGTTGCTGCCAACATCAAGGTTGCCATGCTTTGTCATCGTCATGTCATTTTGAAATTTGCAATTGATAATTTGACACATGTAAACAAAAAAAAGCGTCGGTGGCTCAGTGGTTTGAACACTTGACTTGTAATCTACAGATCTTGGGTTCGAATCCCGCCATGTACCAATGTGATTTTCGATTTTTCGAATTTTCATATGTACATAATTCACCCGACGTTCTTACGGTGAAGGAAAACATCGTGATGCAACCTGCACATATCGGCGAAGAAATTCAAAGATATGTGTGAAGTCAACCAACCCGCACTTGGCCAGCGTGGTTGACTATGGCCTAGTCACCCCGTATTAGGGTAGGCTCCGAGCCCCTCGGTGGGGACATATAGTGAGCTGGTGATGATGGTGATGAAACAAAAAAAATCATAATTTTACGCAGATCGAGTCGCACGGGAACAGCTAGTATTTTAAAAAGGAAAGATCTGTATTTTTGCATGTATTAAAATAAAAGAAAAACTACTGGACCAATTTAAAATTCTTCCACCGTTAGAAAGGTAATTATCTGTGACTAACATAGGCTACACTTTTTACTATATTTAAAATTCACGTAGACAAAGTCGCGAGTCACAGCTAGTACCTACTAAATTTGAATATCATTTTTTTTTCAAGAATTGTAAATATGATGAATATTACATCGTCACATATAATTTAATAAATTAATAAATCCCAAAATATAAAGTAGGTTATATTTAACAAAAAATGGTGCCTAAAAAGTCTAAGAAACGCATTAAGATTTCGGTTATCAAAGTAATGAACATAAACTAAGCCTAATTAAAACAGCTAATATTACAAACCGCCTTAACTTAAAGAAATCGCTATTACGGAAGAAAAACCAGACGTTACGAGATTAATTATAATTTTTTTCTTTGAACTAGAGACGACGGTATTTCTTAGAACATCTACAAAGAAATATATATTTTTAAACGGGCTGTGATATGTTGTTGTTTAATTAACTCGGAATTCGTGGTAATTATCAACTGAAATAATTATATAGCGTACTGTCGAGGACTTTAATTTCCTACTCATTTCGGTAAAATATAATTCAACGTTCACAATGCAATTAGGTCGCAAACTTGACATAGCGACATACAAAAGTGCTAAATTATAGCTCTTAATGACCATTTGTTGTTATATTCGATGTTAAATGGGATGGGAATATATTTCCTCGTACACGTCTGTAGGGACTGGTTTGTGCGGCGCCGAAAAGCCGGCGTTGATACGGGAAACGTAAAAACACGTGAACAATACCAGCGCGACCCTTTAATTAGTACAATTATTTTAAAAGCAACTAATTTCTTAAAAACCAAACAAGAAATTTCAACTTTGGTACCTAATTGTACATTGTACGAGTGACAATTCCAAATGAAACATTGTCAAGTGCGATTTAGAAAAATCCATAGATATAAAAATCTGTAGACACGTCAAAAAATACAGACCTAGGGAAAAAGAGAGGTAAGAATTTGAAGTTAAAGTTTTTTCCATAACTTTTATACATTCCTGTATCCGTAAAAAATTTAATTTCCAAGTAATCCGCTGATAAGCTGGATATGTCTAATTAATTTAATATTCATAATTAATTAATATCAAAAAAAAAATAATACGATAAAATATTCTTCGATAATATTATAAAATAATTAAGCAAATATGATAAGGTGTAAAATTCTTTAAAGTTATACCGCTAGGAATTTCAAAGTAATTTTACCAGTTGACTCCATGATGTGCTTAAAGCTTTAACTTGGTTTGTTCTTCAACATCTCCTATTCGGATTGTTTGCCACCTTATGACATAACAAATCACTTAGATTGTACGTACCTGTAACAAAAAATAAACCTTTTAAAGATAATTTACTAAGTAACATAGCAAAGTAATCACTTCAAGATTTTCCTAATCTTACTAATATAGTAAATGCGAAAGTTTTGATGGATGGATGGATGTTTGTTAGAGTTTGTAGCCTAAACGGCTGAAGAGATCTCGATGATATTTTGCATAGATAAGAGGACAGTCTGGAAGAACACACAGGCTACTTGCTTTTGTTTCTTTTTATTCCGCGCGGACGGAGTCGCCGGCGAAAGCTAGTTATGAAATAAAGTGATGAGGTTATATTAAAATTTCTACTTTTAGCAGTTTCTTGTAAGTTAAGCTTGTAATATGACATTTTAAAAGATTTCCGATTTCACTGGCAAAATTAGATCTTTTCTTGCAAAAACATTTTAGTTTTCCTCAAATCAGTAACTCTTTCCCCATATTTTTTATCTAATAAATATAACTTACAACTTTATGTTCCATAATTGTTAAAATTAAACTGGATTAAACGACTATCAACTAAAATCAAACCACTATAGTTAACTATAATAGATTAACCATTGTATAATAGATCTTATTACTATAGTTATAAAGTGCTATTTCGTTTGTGTTGGATAACATTAAAGCTCATGTGACGCCCACGTAAAAGAAAGTTATGGATGACGCCCGAGGGTATTAAGATATCAGTCTAGTGTGCGACGACCAGCACCGGCCAGGGGCTAAAGGTCATCGTGTAATAACACACGTACACATCAAGATGGACACTTCGATACTTAATGAGACTGAATACGGTAATTCTATTGCTTCGGAATTCCTAAGTGATTTTATAATAATGAGGTAACAGCAGATTATTTTAACATATTTACGGCTGGTATTTTAATGACAACTAAAATGGTATTTTAACAGATTGCATCTAAAACCCACATTTACAATTTTGATTTCAAACCAATTCAACCATCAAAAGAAAAATTACCCAAACGTTGGTTACACTCCTTGCTTAAATTAAAAGTATACGCATATTTCAATAGCAGTCCTGGCGCCAGTCTTCACCTAACATATACCAATGGTCAGATGTTGCGACCACCGACGTAGCCACATAAAAGCGCCGCGCAAGGAAAATCCTCATGTATTAAACAGTCGTTGCACTTTTTATACATTAAAGTCATAAAAACAATTTCCACTAGCGTATCTAACCGAGCGTCTCTAGTCGACTTTTCTACTACGAGAATTTATTTCATTTCCACTGGCATAGCCACGACTTCTGTATAAAGCATTTGCGCATATGGTAGTGGAAAAAGGGTCTAAGTTATAATCACCTCGCTTAGCTCGGGATTCGCTGCATTAAAAACCGATTGACATACAACTGTGGCGCACTGGCGACGTTTTATAATGTAATATAGATAATTAATCCATAAAAGTATGTACTATATCCCGGATAGATTAATTACAGCTGCGTTTAATACTACACTAATGATATAAGAACTTTCTGCAAAAAAGTTTATCCTATTTCCGTAGGATCGACGCAAAACTTTCTTCCTCCTAGTTAATATATGTTTCGTCACCTCAGTCGTTATCACAATTTGGATTATGTCACTCTTCACGCAATCCATCCATCTCTTTCTAGGTCTACCTCTTCCGGTGTACCTCCACACTCATAACTAAACAGAGAGGGAGAGGATAGACATGTATTTAGAAATTAACCAGACAAGTACACACTAGTATTTTTTATGATAAGTCAAATCTATTCGGCACTATAAATTTAATTTATCTACTTCCGACAGACTAATTTATTTCAAAAGAATATTTTACGGTTTTTTCTTAATAAATGGGACTTGAATCACGCTACATCCAATCTAGTTTCTAAGCTTGTACGGACCGATGACCACTAGAAAACGTAGTCACCGGAAACATAAAGCAACATTTGCCACACATTAACATATAACGCTCGGAGCTCTATGGTTCCGAAATCGATACAAATTCGAGAGTGGGATAGCGTGGGCGGGATCGAACCTTTGACCGTTGGTCTAGTGGGCAATGCGTGTCGCAACACATACCACTAACGGGCCTTTAGAAATTGTGACCGACGCTAATATTGTTAAACTATTCAAATTTTAAATAAAACGCCTACAGTCCTTTGTAACATGTTTCAACATCCTTTGTGCCGATGTTTTATGCTTATTGCTTCTACCATTCTTGTTGTTAATTGTTAATTCCCGCATTATTCTAACGCTGGATATGTTACGGCTTTGTGTAAAAGTCTAATAGTAATTTATTAACGAAGTTGCTGAAATCAAAATTACATTTAACATAAGTTATCGTGCACACAAAATATATCGTTTTGCTGTAAGAGAATTCCAAGAAGAAAACCTTTTAGTTATTACGCATATGCACGAATCAAAATCAACAATTCGGAGCCTCTGAAACACGCAATAAAACGTTGCATTAAATTGTTTATAACAAACATTTAACACATTATCTAATATCGTTGACATATTTTTTATTATTCCCTAGTGAAATATAACCATTAGCAAATATAGAGATATTTAATATCGATGGTGTGGGTGTCTGTCACTGACAACTGATTCGTAACGTTTCACTTGGATCAAACTTGTATCTTTAAGTTACAACTAAAGTGACAATAGCACTTAAATGTTACCCATACCAGTAATTTAATCTTGATATGCGTTAAGTTAGAACTGATAGATTATAGAGTGTAAATAAGTTCAAATCTAATATAATAATTTCTTTAGAAATTAACTCCCACTTAAAGTTACCAACCTTTATACGCAAAAAAAGTTGTAAATGTTCCATCAAAAACTAACACCCCCATGAATTACAAAACTTCCCGTATAAAATTTCAAAATAAATCCATTGGAAGGATGAACCCATAAAAATATCAGGTTGTACAAAAAGCCATTCTCTATCCGGCTCATAAACAACTTCCCACAAAATTCGAATCACTAAAATTCTGAAACCTAATAATTTAACGTTCAAAATTTTTAATTTCCTCGGTCGAGTGGACAAATCGGTAACGCGATACTATCCGAACGTTAAATTCGATCCGGCGCGAAAAAACAAGATGGCGGCGCGCACGTTTGTGTTTCCCTCCGAAACTTGAGGTTTTTTACATTTTGTTATCCGATTTAAATTTGGGATAATTTGGAGAACCATGACTGCTTTTTATAATCTTACAAAAGTTACACTTTAAACAGAAGAATATTACAAGTAACATAAAACCTTAGAGCATAAACCATGAATATGTATTTTTATTTATCTTGTTACTTATAATTTTTGTCGTAATCAAGTATAATGTATCGATATCAAGTATAAAAAATAAATTTTCTCCGATTAACCAATTTATAGATTGCTCTGCCGCCCACTGAACTATCATTTGGATTACGTCGATAGTATCAGAGCTACTGTTATACGGGGCCTATTAGGAAATAGTTTGAGGTCCATAAGGTCCGCCAACGCACAGGGGCGGCCACTCGACCTGACTGCGATAGAAAGTTCTACCCACACAACACCAGGGGTCAGAATCCTACGCACTCACCTACAACTGGAGACCTCTCATATTAAGACCCACGTGGTTCTACTTACGAATAGCAATTGCTACGCATTTACTCGTGCAATTGTAAACAATAAAGTCACGTACAATTCAGTATTAAGGATTTCAATAAAGCTAAGCTACTAACCCAATTCCACCACAGCCTCACATGTCTCTATCATAGGCTTTGAAAACATAGAGACAGAAATGATTCAATACAAAGTTCACATGAGGAAATTACCATTCAAAATACCTTAAGAAAAGTAATAAGCATATCGTTGAACACTTGTTGATACTCAAGTTAACGTCTTTCAATTTGTATAATCTCATTACAATTTATGCGTTTATTTACAACGATAAAGTTTTATTTGTGTTTGGAAATTGGCCACAATTACCTTCATTTCCCGCTTTTAACTCTTTACTATTCGTAATTACATTTGACATTTATTAAGTAGAACTATTTATACCTTTACACCTACGATATATGGATAGATATTTGTTAGTTGTAGCCTAAACAGTTGAAAGGATATTGATAAAATTTGGCATTGATGTAGTGTATAATCTATACTAATGTAATAAAGAGTAAACACACATTACTTCGTGTCGTAGGATGTCAGCAATCACAGCATATTTATGAATATATCTTTTTTTAATTAAAAGACCTACACTTACAACACGCTCTAGGCTTTATATTTTCACGCTATTAAACTTGGGGGTTAGTAAATTGGAAAAACTAGTTGCCAACATTAAGGAAGCAAGGTTATTATGGTAACAGTAATTTTGACATTTGGAATTGAGAATGACAAAGTAAACAATAAAATAAAAATAAAGTTTTATAATTTCATGCGATTGAAGCCGCTAGGGAACAGCTAGTCTATGAATAAAATTATGCAGGCTTTGCTTTTTTAATTCCACCGGGACGGAGTAACGGGCGAAAGCTAGTTAAGAATATAAACATAATTCATAATTAATCGACCAATACAGTATGGGTTGTTTCCTCAGCCCACTATAGCCTAAGTGTCAGAGGTCATCCACCCACCATAGATA
Source organism: Papilio polytes (assembly GCF_000836215.1). NCBI lineage: Eukaryota > Metazoa > Arthropoda > Insecta > Lepidoptera > Papilionidae > Papilio > Papilio polytes. The sequence continues at coordinate 3,140,610 of NW_013526027.1, forward strand.
TAAGAACGCAAATATAAGACTCGTCCTCCGCACTGAAGACAACCCACCTTCATGACTTACGAAACGGAGGTGGGCGGAGAGCATTTATTTGATTGTATTATCAAATTTAAGCTCTCATACAAGTAAATGAAATTTACATTGTCTGTTACAATTTTATAGATTTTCCAAAATCAAAACACATTGCTACTTGTGTTTTTTCAGAGTGTGAAATTTTATACAAGTATGTCATGAGTAGAAACGGTTATGAACAAAGATGTATTTGTGTAGTGTACTCAGATATTATTTTAATACGGCAATTTAAAGAGATAAATTAGTTCGACGAACCTAACGGAACAATATCAGTAAGAAGGAATCTTTTATCGTAAAACGTGACATACTCATCTTGAAGTCATAATTTGATAATATATTGAGACAAATTAATTACATAAGAAATATAGTAAATGAAGATACAATATTTCACTAATCATTTGAAAGATGGGAAAGAGAATACCAGTTTTACAACAAGTTGAATTTTGTAGAGGCTAGAAACTCATATCAATCAGATGAAATATAAAACACCAAATTAGAAACCTTAATAAAGTAAAAAAAAAAAACAATTGAAACACGCGTATTTACAGAATTTAGTAATGCATGGTATAAGAGAACAAAAGGCGCAATAGTTGTAGTCTGCGTGGTCCCGTGTCGTGTGAGATATAAGACATCGTCAGAGAATGCGGTTCGACTCCAGTATTAGACTAAATAATTCTAAAAATCGACTTTCTAGTGAAACAGTGACAATGTTCGCTTTATGCATATTGATAAGGCAATGATTGCTCGCACGCATTGTCCGGAGAACGGATAGAGAAGAGATTGCTGCGCTTTGCTTGCGCAAACGATAGCTTTACCGTGAGTTCCTATTGTAGAATTAGTTATTACCATCACTCACATTGTCATTGAAAATTAGAGATAAAAATATATTTTTTTCTCTTTATTTTGGTAGTGTAAACCCACTGTTAAAAACGAACGTGAGACGAATAACGTCTTTAAAATTCGAACTCATGCTAAATTAAAAACTTAAAAAAGCATTACAAATTAACTATATTTAAAAAGTATACCTTGACTTTTACCTTAATCTTTTATTAAAAAAAAACTTAATAAATTTTCCTACATACAAGCTATCCAAATCATAATACTGCGCACGTGAGTAAACGTAAATAATAACCCAAATCATTCCAATCAGTAGCTTCAAAGTTAATTTTATGATTCAATCATCTTTGTTTATAATAGCAACAAAAACAGATGGATAGGAAAAATCTCAAATTTTAAAGCTATAAAAGACATAAACTTTTACAAGGCAAATTTAATATTTTTAAATCGAGACTAATCATAATAAATTGTGATGTTCAATATAATAAACTAGGCGCCGAACACCTGTTTAATGATTATCGAATATTGCGAAATTTATGAACGAAGGCGACGGAAACTGGTTACCAGGAATTAATTCATTTGTAAAAGATATGAGCTAACTTTGCTCGTCCGCAATCAACTAAAAACTTCAAATCCTACAAGATTCTACAAATCACTATCTACTTCAAAAAGGAAAGATATAATAGGTGGAAATAAAATACACGGGATAATAACAACCAGCAACCTAAACAATCTAATCTTAAAGCCACTGCAGACTACAGAATTTTATCAACCGATAGTTTAGTGAGACGCTTCATTAGTATGAATATGTATGGAAGGACTTCCACCATTTTTGTTTTATATCAAACTATCGGCCAATGAGTGTTAAGAATGAATGTGGATGGCTACAAAGGTAGAGGAAGACCGAAGAAAATATGGATGGATTGTGTGAAAGAGGATATGCTTAAGAAAGGAGTGGTTTTGTATGGAAGTGCAGCACATACTGTGCCCACCCTCCATAAGGGATAAGGGCAAGTTGATGATCAAACTATCGGCCAATAAAAAGTATACAGTCTGCAGGATCCCTTAATCTAACTTTCCTTTGGTATATAGTGTTTTTAGAACCTATAATTTCCAGTAAAATAGTTGGTGCAGACATTTTAGGAGACGGTAAATTTGTCTCTTGTCGTCGTTATATCAGTTCACACTACAGCCGTTACACCAACGTGTGTCACTGAGGAAAAATGTTTACGAATGATGCAAGAAACTCCAGACGAAAATAATCATAACGCATTCCTCGCAAGCGAACATCAATTTTAGAATCATTTTCATAAGAGAAAAGTAAAAAAGATTTCTAAACGTCAGCTCCGATTATCAACGTTTTAGTTCTTCTACATACTCGTACATGATCAAGTTAATACGAACTATTTGACTTATCTTGGTTGAATTTCAATTTTTTTGACACTAAACTAAACCTTTCAAGTCAAACAAAGATAAATATCGATTTGCATTGAGTCACGTACTGTTCAAAGAGATAAGTATATCTACAGATAGAAATATCCGCCGTTTGCAGACTTCGAGACGACATTAAACAAGAGAAAGTACAGATAGGAGTAATCCTACAATATCCATAATTAATTAAAGATAACTCATCAACATGACCGATGACTTGATTTGAAGAACGAGGGCAAGAGAATTCAATAAATTAAAAACACTTGTTATCTTAAGTAGAATAATAAATGACAGGCTAATAGATCGTAGCACTTAATGGTGACAAGTGCGCATAAGGTGTCGAAAAAAACTCGATCAAAGCTAATGAATGAAGATTCGTGAGGCAATATATGCAAAGAGGCGAGACGGTCCATTGACGGCCGGCCATTGAGCGGTTAACGGTAACTAGAAGTGGTCGAGGCGAGTTCCAACCGCGATTCCAACCTGCTATCGAATGTTTTGGATGTGACGAAAGCATTACAAGTGACAACATCATTGTTCAACAAGCAAGCAGACGGCCGATTGAATGTTTTACTTGTAATATGGAAATAAAAGTATTTTAATAATTACCATTGTCGTATATTCTTTAAATATATTAAAAGAATACATTGCTGAAGGTCAGTGGAGAAGAAAAAACAAATGACGGCTATCTCACTTATCTTACTAATATTATAAATACGAAAGTGTAGATCGATGGATGTTTGTAGCCTAAACTGCTGAACGGATTTCGACGAAATTTTGGCAAAGACATAGAGGATAGTCTGGAAGCACGCATGAGCAATTTTCTTTTTTTTTTTAATACCACGCAGTCGAAGTTGCGAGTGAAAGCTAGTAGATCATATTTGAGATTCAAATCATTAGAAGTTAACGCTAAAATGAAGATTTTCCTTGTGATATAGCTCCTATGATCGTTTTACTTATACAATAATAATAGACATATACGATATCACGTTACGCCAATATCGGTAGTAGGAAACTTGTTTTAATTCGATGTATATTTTTTATGAATAGCTATTTGGTTACCAGCAGGTGTGTGATCAGACCATGTTATTATAATGAAGTTTTTTTTCGCGTGGGCAACATTTCACGTATGATATCATCTACCGACGACCTGACTTATATTAGAATCGGAAATTATTAAAATATGCTGTTATAACGATTGAGAGATATTCTCACGATCTAATGGTTAGGTGGAAGCTAATTGATGCCTTTCTAGAAATTTTATTAAAACCGGAAATCATATACAGATATATTTGAAAATGAACAGTAAATTGACTTCCTTTAAGTGTTAAGTAATTGCAGTTTAAATTACGATTCAATTATGCATAACTACCGTTCTTTAGAATTATCATCTATACGATTGTTTGAAACACAAATTCTTATGACTTTTAATCATAGAAAAAGCTCGGCTTGTCTCCTCTCTGCTCTCATTTATTTGTCTATACGTTTTTAACTTTAATTTCAGTTTAAATTATGAGTTTAGTATTTTAGCAAAGTTTCAGGTAATAGTAGCATTGTGTATTTGCATACCAAGATGTAGAAATATGTCCACATTCCACAATACTAAGACCAGTACAAATAATTCAGATTCTTCTGTCATGTTATGATTACATACCTGAAACAAAAGCAATGAAATGAATATGACGGAATTACAGTTGTTATAGGTGTTAAATAACTTTATTAAAGTGAGTTCCCACAGACAGACTATCTGTCAGCGATACTCTGTTCGATTGTTTTGGCAGTGGAAGCCAACGGTAATGTCTTAAGAAGTGAGAGGTCACAATACCGAACCAGTTTTCGTATGCTTGTCTCCGGTTGTTGGTCCATTCACTGAGTCGACAATTATAAAGATGTCGGTCACCGGTGGCACTGTCTGCGCCGACTAACTGTCCGAAATTAACAACCTTTCTAAAGTTGAGGGTGTGGCGAACACCACTGTTAGAGTAACACAGAGCAGCTAAATGAGTATAGATAAAAGGAAACTGAAAGATTAAACACCCAGTAGGCAAACAAAATCGCTTGAACTAAAACGACGACGATTCATGCTTTATAGATTAAAGGAAAACATAAGCCAGGGAAATTGCCGCATTGCGAGACAAAACAATAACGGCCGGTGCTATCGAGACATAACATCGATATAGCAATGACTTCATAATTTCTCCGCACACAGGGACACGCACACGACACGCACACGGTGCGGCCGCGGCTTCCGGCCGCATCTGTGAATGACGCGTACGCATGTTTACTACCGCCCGCCTGTCCATCATTTGTGCACGGACTTGCGTCATCGCTACGGTTACCATAATTTGCTTAATTTAATTTGATTTGTTTGATGATTTTTAAGTCTTAATTATTTATAATGTTGGCGCGAACGGACACTAGCCAGAGCAATACTTTCAACGCCCTTAATATCATTATTATTGTTTTACAGTGATAAAAACCCACTTTACTATAGTAAGGTCGACGCACGCCGTAGCACTGTTATCATTTAATTGAAATATACCGGCAGTATATGGATTGTAGAAAAATTTTGTAAGTACTCTTTAAAACATCCACTATAATAAAACTTTGAATAACTCCAGACGGTCTGAGAATTTTGCTGCACATGGCCACTGTAGTGATCGTTATTGCCCCAACATGCGCCAGCACGCGGCTCTGCCAACGGTCTCCGCCCGACTACATACGCCATCTTGCTAAACCGCTTGCAATATTCTGCACATGTAATTTACATAAATACATACAGCTATAGAAATTTATTGTAGTCAACTTGGTATATTATGAAATAAATGGTGAATTTGAAGCAAAATCTGGTAAACCTTTTTATTAAACGTAGGCTTTTTAAACGTATATGTAACCTTTTAACTTAGTGCAAATATCGCCGGGCAGGAGTCACTTCGAGGTCATTCCTTGTAAGCCAACTTGTACTATAAAAATAGAAGTAAAACTCTGGACAAACAAGTCAGTTCTAGCCATAGGATGGCTGAATTGAGTACAAAGTTTAAACTGGTCACCCTACTGGGACTTGCCCACTGCCAAAGAAACACCTCTAACGACATCGAGCCAAAGATGGCGTAGGTCGTAGATACCTACGACAATATTTCTTACTATGACATTGCTATTACTGGTACTTTATTTTCGGCACAGAGTATATTGATTCTCCAAAAATACCTCGTAATGTCTGATTTTTAAATTTACATATTAGGTAAAACTATGAAGATAGTTGACGGCAATAATTAAATTTACCTACAACATTGTTGAAAGCCGCGTTTCCTGGCTGTTTCGTGGATATGCAAGAGTCAGCCAGCAATAAATAACAGTAGCTTCCAGTTGGCGCATCGCCAGAGCTCGGCTAGTTAACAGAGGCATCACTGTCAGAAGTTCTTCTAAGACCGGTATCTGTATGTACTAAATGTCTTTAGCCGCGACGTACAGTTAATTAATATTACTGCGGATTCAATAGCCAGGACGTAGACCTTAGAAGACCAAAATAAACAGTTTACTGAACCATGAACGGACCCACTAATGGCTTTAACATCTAGTAGCGAACTGCCTCAGCTTCTGTCCCAAATCTGATACGAATTACGATACATGTCAAATGCATCGAGTAATTATTCTCTAACAACATTAACTTTCAAATGTTATAGACCTAACAATTCATCATCATCTTTTTCCTTATCCTACTCTCGTAGTGTCGGCGCGACAGGTCTTTGTCCTCCACATAACTCTATCATACGTCATCCCAGTCATCACTCCTTTTGATCATGTCACCTTTTACGCAATCCATCCATCTCTAACAATTGTACTCGTACTAAAAAATCCTCAAACCATTCTAGAAATGTAGACTGCACTAAGTCGGGCGTGTCTGTAATAAATCTGGTTACTATCGCAGCAATACGTTTGCGGATAAAGTACGACTGCGTTTCAACGCACTATTTTATCCAACCTGTTAGGGCGTTTGCGCTTAGAATCTATTCCTATGTACTTTAACGAAACGAAAGATGTTTAGATACAACAGACGTTAGATTGAATAAGCTGTTCATACCTTAACAGTAAGAAAAGTATTTAACTCTTAAATATTCAAACGATTTAATTTTTAAATACCTAAGGTGTTAAATTTGATATCGGGTTTATAAATCGCATTGGGCTACAATCGATTTTATTTAAATATTAGGCTGTTTACATTACTGTTGACTGATAACCTTCAAGTTAGAAAACCAAAAGGAACATATCAACAAAATATATAAAAACTTTTTGATTTTTTTACTACTTTTTCCACCATTAATAAAAACACAATAAAGGGTACAATTATACATTTTTTAATTCGATTTAAAAAAATCACGGTTTTAAGAGTGCTAATGATTACAGTAGACAATTTTGTATTACTGTCTTTTTGAAGTATGTTTATAAAACTAGCAATTCTTACAGGTCAACGTGTCCAATTATACGAGAGGCAAAGCAACTCGTAGCATGCAAAATGTCCGCGTGATCCACCGAGACAATCTAAGAGCTCGGTGGCCACCCAATCCGATAATAGTAAGGGCTTGTGCCGAGGCTCCTGAGGAAGCCCTCGGGCGTAGTTACTCGTGAGGTTTAGGCTAAGCGCCATCTGCGCTCGGCCACCTCAAGCTCGGTGAATCTGTAAATGCCTTTTCAAGGCATACAGTTCAGTCACAAAAAAATGTCCGCGTGAATCTCAGCGTAACTTCTTACAACTTTAAATCGACTTTACACCGGAAGTTCGCTTGATGCACAACTTTCGAACGCGCATCCGTCTTAACATCTTAAAAGTACTGTAATAAATCTGCTTGATTATTTATATCACAAACGAATATATTAAAAGTTGCATTATTAATCAAAGTTGTAAAGATAATCATACTAAACATACTAATAATTTGGCATAGATATAGAAGATAATCTGGAAGAACATATAGGCAACTCGCTTTTGTTTTTTTTTCCAAAGTCCACGCGGAATGAGTCACGAAATCTAATTATTTAATAAACCAAAAAGTAATTCATGAAAACCATACAAGCACTGTAAACCTACTCAATTACTTTTATCTTACATTTTTTGTAATTAAACTAATTTTAAAATTGCACAGTTTCAGGCAAAATTAAAGAATGTAATACAACTGTGATTAAACGGTGATGCATTGTTCACTAAATACGTCGTGCTCATTGATGACGTCATACGAAACTCATGACCACATAAACACGTAATTAATTCTACTATTGAGTTAAGGAAAATAAATCCTTTAATTACGTGTTAAACTCCGAGTAATTTTAATATTTGTTTTGTAAGTGATTAATCTTATTAAACTAACGAGTCATAATTATACGTTCCGTTAGTGTGACTATGAACAACAGGATAATAATTTAAGGGTCTGTCCCACCACACTGTAAATTGTCTGTTAACAATCCAACATGTAAAATATGTGATGGAAATATCGAATTTAATTCCGTTATCTGACAGTGACGTCATTTTTAAGCTATCGAAGCCTCTATAAGTGGTGGGACAGGCCCTAAGTGTATTAATTTAACTTTATTGTGACCTTCAGTAGCCTAAAAAAATGAATCGATTTTGACAATTCAGGTGTCATTTGTTTCGTATTGTTCCCCATAGAGTCATAGATCGGGTTTTTTTGTTTTATAATAATGTTGTTAAGGCGTATGAATTCGTTTGCAGCGCTGCAATTCTGTTAGACATGTGCGCGCGCCGGGCCGTCTCGTGCGCGTGCTCGATATAGCCACGGCGTGTCATTGCACCGCAAGCGCGCCTCGCTAGTTCCGCAACCGACCTATTTACAGATTTGGTATGCAATATAGATCCTTCTTCTTATAGTTATTTCGATGTGACAGCTAACCAAAGCTCGTTTATATTTATATAAATTACTTACAATTATAATCATTATTTCTTTTTAAAACTTTCTAAGATATAGCCATAAGAACAATTATAGGGCATCATTATAGGGCATTTTTCGATCCACGAAATATGACTGCTCTAATAAACACTAATAAATATGATCCTAAGGTATAAAAAAGAAATAAATATAATAGTCATTAAAATAACCTCAACATTCAACCCCTTTCCACTAAGATTTAACACCCTCACCATCATCATTTGCCGTACAATAAAATTCAAACGCAATTTTATAACGAACGGCCATAAAACCCGCACCTCAGTATATCACCGAGCACAATAGACCTCGGAGTAGACACAGGTATGAAGCCCAAACACGTGTGCCTCACTCGATTCTAAGAACTAGTTTTTTTTTAGACACAAAAGCTTGAACACAATGCAATGGCATCTGGCAGACTTGGTGTCGTCTCTCGACAATGGTTGACACCTTGCTTTGAAATCAGAGATATATTCTGAGTACAATCACAATGGTAACGTACCTGCAACGTCTACAAATGATGGGAACGAATCTACATGTATTATCACAAATTGTATTGAAGCGACTTGAATGATTTTATTTTTTATCTTAAGTCTAATTGTCAATAGAAATGTATAAAACTACGTTTTCGCTAATATTCCAAACAATTTTAAGGTTCGCAATAGTCAACTTGCTTGTAAATTCATTATTAAGACCTGTTTTGAATTAATCTATTTGTCATTAGTTATTAGAGAGAAATTCTATTCAAATAGCCCACCTTGGGAATACAAACGTGTCTATATTGGAGAAAGAACAACAGAGTATGCAAACGAGATGTTTGCATGATAAGAGAGAATGCCAGGTCAAAGCTTCGTACATCCGACCCGGCCCAAATCATTAGGCCACTAATTAAACAGACCATTACGAATACGTGATTAAGTTTGTGAATAACGAGTAGATATTGACGACATTCCGGACACTACGCAGCGGAAGCAATAAAGATTAAAACTCATGTGCATTCTTGTTAGATTAAATGTGATTAAATCACTATAATCAGGCGTTAATACGCACAAACAGCAATACAAATAGGTTCCATTTAAATATAAACAGATAGAAACTTTCATTTAACTAATTAACATTTAAAAGTCAATTTTGCTGTCGAAACATCACTCAAATTGTTCTCAGATTTTTGTGGAATTATGAACGTCAAATTACATTTTACTAAAATGGGCAGGAAATAAAAGTCCTCGACTGTAAACATAATTCACACGTTTCCACATCATAACATACATTACGCTCTACGATACATCTCCTGAATTACGCCTAATGAGATCGTTCGTCGTTAACTACGTTACCTAAATCATTCTGTCTGTACGTCCGCAATTAGTGAGGGCGCGCAATTATAGTGCCGTTGACCTGTCGTATCCAAGCTGTCGACATTCTAAATATTTAGTTCGCAGCTCTTTAAGAGCGGGCGCACACCTTTGACTAAACTATCGAATAACAGTTTTGCGATTGTCGATTGTTTAGCGACTAATGCAACTGCTTAGTTATACAACTAAAAATCCAGTAGTGTGCACCTCCATAGGAATCAAAGCAACAGTTGTGCGATAGTTTGATTTCAAGTGTGCACATTCTCTTAAAGTAATACCGAGCATTTTGTCTAATAAGGATTAGTGGCAAGAAATTAAAGTAAAAACTAAAAATGTTACGTTTTTCTTGATGAGAAGCAAAAGGCAATATAACCGTGTAAGCGAATAGCCTTTTAAGATGAATGGGCAAAGAATATATGGGTAAAGACTCTTAGTCTAGTTTTTGTCTTCTTTTTTACAGATGCATAGGTATTTTGCTGTATGGCTATAAGGACGTCTTATCTTAATAATTATTCTAGACAACATATTTTAACATAAAGTAATTATTTCCATAAAATTAAATCGCGTTTAATACTGGTTAGAGAATATTGAACCTTCACCTTTAGTAGCACCGACAACATCGTCTTTCAACAAGATGGAAAGATATCAATCTAAACTCTTACAAAGTTACCAGACGTATTTGCTAAAATTCTACATGTCCAAAACAGGATTCGATATGATCAGATAAGAGCTGCGATACACATCGGTTACATCCGTCGCGGGCTGCCGCTAGCCACGGCCTGCAAAAAGGCGTAGAATGGGAAATGAAGAGCGTCAGGGACACAGTGATGCCCAAAGCAGTGGGCGGGGTCTTTGATACGTCGTTCATTATATTCACACCTCGCCAGTCTCTACAAGGTACGGTGGTAACACGTTTTGTTACTTTTCAGGACAAAACTGATTTTAAATACTTAATTTAAAATATGTGAACTAGAAATTGAACTCATTTAGAGATATTTTTATAATAAACAACAATATTTATACTTAACAAATAGTTGAAACAACATGAAAATTTATTTCTAAATTGCAAATAAAATGCTAGAACTAGTTTCATTATCAAGCTCCTTATTTGTGTGATGTTATTAAAATTATTGGTTCAAGTTATTGAATTTATAATTATTCTAAATGACCTTGTCCTAAAATCTTGAAAATCATATCCCGCCTATATTCTCTTGTTCTTTTTTTGACAGGACATTTCGTAGAAAGGACGGCGCGGGCGCATCGGAGGTGTAACAAAAAGAGCGAGGCGTGAGCACGAGCGAGTCGGATCCCTGAATGTTTGCGTCATGTCATGGGACAAGGCTTTCTGGAAATCTTAGCGCTGAACATACACGCGCTTGTGTGCTAGTGACATACATTTATGTAAATACAAATACACTTTATCTAATTACTAGCAGTACCCGTGCGGCTTCATCCGCATGAAATTGTAATTATTTTATTATTTACGTATTCTCAATCGCAAATGTCAAAATCACCGTTACCAATAATTTATTTACCCCGAGTTTAATAGCATGAAAATATAAAGCCTAAAGCGTGTTATAAGTGTAGGGCTTTTTATTGAAGAAATAATTATTGAAAAATATTCTGTGTTCGTTGACATCCTACGCCACAAAGTAATGTGTGTTTACGTTTTATTATATTAGTATAAAAGTATAGATAATTAATACTTATTGAAGACACGTGTCTATTAAATATTTTCTAACATAATTTATTGTCCATTAAAAACAATTTACTTATACCATAGTACCCAATTGTTAAAGAATATTAAAATGTTGTAATTTTTAAAATACGTTAGTAAAATCATTTTTTTATTTATTATAACCATTAAATCACATGACATCTCTATAAAAAATTTAAGTCTACATTTACACAGACAGTCATGCACATAGTGACCTCCGAGTTGAAAAACATAGCGTGTCTGGTCTAATTTTATTGTGTAAATGTGAAATCAAACAGAGGAGGAGTCGCAGCGCATCCACACGCGATACATTCTTGACAGCGGAGCTGAGATATTTTAAGTATTCCTAGGACCCCGCCGACGACAAAGGATTCCCTGAACACATCACAAAAGGGTTGCTGTAAATTGTACAACTGTCAACTTAGGTTTTGTGGCCTTACAAATAAATTTACTTCACACCGATTCCAAACATTGTAACGCGAATGTAGCTTGTCGAAATCTTTTTTTGGAATGAAGTTTAATTCTTAGTATTGCGTGAATTCGAAGTAATTAATGCCAAAGTAGAACCACGTATTGAAAAGAAAGATCGGATAGAATTCCTTAGTCATCTACACTAGTTTATACTGATATTTTTAAGAGGAAAGATTTGTATTTTTGTATATAATGAAATAACTCAAAAACTACTGAACCGATTTCAAAATTTCTTTCACCATTAAAAAGCTACGTTACCAGCGAATAACATGGGCTACATTTTTTTTATTATATTTTAAATTAACGCGGTCGAAGTCGCGAGCAATAGTTAGTTCTAGATAACTTGTAACTGTTGAACATCATTTGCACTCCAGTCCTTGATGGTATACGTGCTGAACCAGGCAAGGTAGGTTACCAAGTCGTGCATAGATAATGTATGGAATCAATTTTCCATGGGCGGGTGATAGCACGCATGTTTGCGTGTCCATTGAGGCGTGGGGTTCGTCGTCCGCGCGGAGGCTCGGTGCCGGGCGAGCATCGCATCACGATGCGCACCAATGCCCGCGGGCCCCAGCGGAGCGTTCGAGACTAGGTCATTGTCTGTCTGCTCCATGATGTAATCAACAAGTAAGAAAAATATTTGAAGACTGGCTGTTGGGTGCCACTTCGCCCATGAGAAATAAAAAAATAATAAAGAACATAGCCTATGTTACTCACTGATGACGTAGCTTTTTAATGGTTTAAAAAAACTTAAAAAAAAAACAACAAATCAGTTTTTAGCCAAAAGGAGAAGGCTCAGCGGATACGGCCTTTAGCTTGTCGCAGAAGGCCGCACAGGTTTTCAGCCTCCCTCTTGGAAGAAAACTAACACGCACCACAGTAATCAGTGTCTTTTCTCGTGACACAATACATATGTTTACTTATCCACTATCGACTTTATATGATAGCCTCCGTGCAAAGCTTAGTTCGCTCTACTTGTATTTCATTTTCAGTGCCGAATTCATAATTGAATTTCATCATTGTGATCAAATCATACTTCTCGAACCGACCAGAATGCAGGTACCTACATCACATATTATAAATGTGAAAGTTCAGATGGATGGATGTTTGTTAGAGTTTGTAGCCTAAACTGCTGAACAGATCTCAATAAAATTTGGCACCACAAGAACACATAGGTTATTTGGTTTCGTTTTTTTTTAATACCAAGCGGACGGAGTCGCGGGCGCAAGCTAGTAAAGACATAAATAAAAAAGGGGTTACTTAAAATAATTGATTCATTACTTTTTCATAGAAATGTACATGAATTGCAAGGCCCGTTGCGATCACGCCAGACAGTGAGGAGACTTGTATCAACAGCGAGTGTAACAGTGAAGGTAATTTTTGCGCCACGCTCCGTCGCCTGCTCCGCAGAGCGCAGAACTCGACAAGACGTCTGGCCATCACTGACAAACAATTCAACTTTGTTAAATATTTAAATCATCTATTAAGAAACTGTTACTCAGATAAGATATGACAATATAATGTAGAGATCAAAGCTAATGTTTTTGTTATATATTTGGCAGCACAAACACTGCGACCAAATTCTATGTCTAACAAAATGCTGGTACTTCCCGACTTTCAGTTAACAGCTTTTTTAATGTTATCTATATCTCTACTTCTATACTAATATTATAAAGATTAGTAGTTTTGTATGTATTGAAATAACTCAAAAACTACTGGGCTGATTTAAAAAATTCTTATACCATTAGAAAGCAAATTTATTTGCGAGTAACATTTTTTTTTCTAATTTCACACTGGCGAAGTCGTTTGCAACAGAGTAAAGATTTGAGTACGTTTAGAATATGCTCAAAAATTTAAAATAAGAACCTTTTAATAAGTTAATTTGTATAAAAGTCATAGAAATAAACATTCCAGTCTTACATTATTGTGATGGCAGTCACCGCGTAGTCCTCTACAACAATAATTATGACCATATAGAGGGCGGATTGTACATTTTGAGCGCGCTTTGAGGCAAGTCAGGCACACCGTATAAGGCTGGTAAGGCGGTTCCCTCATTACTTACATCAAACATGTCCTGACCTATTCGAGACCTAAGCACTTCATCTATACTGATATTATAAAGTTGTAATTGTATTTATGAAAAAAAATGTACATTATAAAAAAAAAGGAACTTACTAGTGTTATAAGGATTACGCAAAAAAAAGAAAAAGAAAAGAAAAACAAACTGTGCAAGAAAGAGTACGGACCAAGAGTCTGTAGAAGTTGATGAAAAAAAAAATATTATCAAGAAGAAAGATTTGTACTTTTGTATGTTGAATAACTCAAAAACTAGTAGGCCGATTTTATAGTACTTTCACCGTTGGAAAGGTAATTTATTTATGAGTAACACATGCTATGGTTTTTTGTTATTATTTAAATACACGCGGGCGCAGTCGAGAGCAACAGCTAGTATGAGATATAAAAAATAAACATAGGTATACCTTTCATTACTGCGTTTCAAAGTTGTACTGTCAAATTATTCCAGTTTATATTCACTAATCACGTGATAGAGTCAAATAGTATTCTGTCGTGCTTCCTTCACTAACTCGTAGTTCAATTGTTTACTATTATTTACATCCATTCCGTCTGCAATTGCAACCAATTATAACAAATGTTGGGCTTAGGCACGTAACTCAGCATTGACTGCAATCATCGATATAATCTAGGAGGGTCGAAGCGATGCGTGCTTCTCACTTACGTACGAATATGTGGCCATTTGATGCATTCAATATCAGCCCAGCGTGTTATTATCAACAATAAATCAACTACACTACGTTTATTTGTCGTCTTCGATTAATGTTATATCCAGAATTTTGCTCTATCTAAAAATAACAGAAATATAGTAAAGATTTTACTGTTTAAATTTCTAAAGCGATTTTTGTGGGCAAATATTTCTTGAAACTTGTAAACGTCCCAGAGATACCTTATACAATAACAGTGGTCATATATGTGATCCTTTCGATATTTTACTTCATTCGCCCAAATAATTTAGTATTTTAAATGTTGGTACCACGGTTTTGATATTATCGAAGTTTATCTTATTTTATGGCGCCAAAGCAAAGTCAACGTCCGCGGGTGGACAACACGTCGTGCGTGCCGGCAGCACGCGCACGCGCACGCCAAATTAATTCGCGTCTTAAATTACCGCACCGCACTCGAAATCCGGGATGACCACTTACCATAGGGTTGCCACAATAAAAAAACTTCTTCAAATAGAAAATAGAAATAAAAAACTTACTAAAAAACTCCACAGTAAATTATTATTTAAAGGGTTTTACAAATGTATCTCGTTAACTTGCATTGCAAATAATAACCAACTAGCATGCCACGTACATTTACTACATCTTTTTTAGTTCGTTTTAACCACTCCAGGATAGCATCAGTCCAGTTTTATCACAACACGTGTAATTAAGCTGACATAGAAGCGAGTGTTCGTGACAACCCTGTATTGCGGAGCTGCGATTTGCGATGCAAAGCGTTATCAGGCGGACGCTAAATAAAAAAAATATGTCTCGCATTCACCGAGCTCGCATCATTTGAATAAACATTATATTACGCATACACATGTTACAGATAGTAAACGACGGCGCCGGCGCCACGATCAAGTACCGAAAGTGTTCAGTATCATTTTAAACAGTTCCGTAGATTACGCAAACGTTTAACATCAATTAGGCTATAAGTAACTATTACGTACACTCATACAGACAGGTCGTTGCAGCGTTGGTAGGCATCCTGAAAGGGCAGATGGACCGGGTCAAGGTTGCGGGAGTGCACTGGATGCGGGTGGCACAGGACCAGGCATTGTGGCAATCAATGGGGAGGCCTACATTCAGCAGTGGACCAACCTAAGGCTGACAATGATGAGCCTATAAGCATTCTTATAGCGCACTTAATACACTGACAGTTGGCTTTTTAATGTTGTTTCCTAATATACAGAACGTTCGACAAGCTAGTAGAAGATCGCGTGACATCAGAAGAGAGCAAGACGCAGCGGGAGAGAAATATTCGCCTCATGGCGTTCACTCTATACAAGGCAAAGTTATGGAAGCTTTCTAAAATAACAGCAGACAGGCGGCGCTAGTCTCGTCTATGGTCATATGTTGCTGTGTATGTTTTAATCTAAATAAGCTCGCTAATGAACCAACCATAGATGGCTGCGAAAAAATAGACAAGTTTTACACGCGATTAAAATAACTTATAAGGCAAAAGCCATCTAAAAAGAAAGCTTTAGGATTTTAACCAAATAGACAATGTCCATTTACTTAAGACTATAAAAATGGTGTATTTATAACATAATACTTTGAACAATTCAATTCAATTTTCAAAGTATGAATGACAGTACATTGCTGGATAAGAGCTAATGTAAGCAGCTCACAAATTAACAACTCCCGAAGTTATCCACATTCCACAACCACATCATGTAATCATGACATCAGTTCAAAAATATACCATCACCTAAGGCGATAAATCTAAGAGTTATCTAGACATAAATCTGGTTTAGAGAGATAATCTTGTTAATCTAAATTATAACAAGTGAAAATTATTACACTATAATATCCATATAAATTATCAAGTAAATGACACGAGTTTAAATGTTCAAAGATATCCAAACACACGATAAGAGACATTTGGTTGCTTGGGTCTACATACATAATTTTTAATCAAAAGGAACAAGCCAATGTGAGGGCACTAACTATTCTGAGTTTTAATTAGTTTCATTTTATACCTTCATTGTAAAAGTTGTCGCTGATAACACCACTGTTGCAACTTCCATAATGTATTCACCATGTTAAAGCCTACAGCAATACATTAAAACCCTTCCCACCTTCATATCATCAGCAAACCTGCCCAGGTCATCGCACCACGCAGTGGGCGGACGTCCCACTCTTATGTTCCGGGAACTGTTTTGTGTACATTTCTATTCAGCCCTCTTAGACAAAGTAATATTCGATTATCGCTATCGCTGATCGAAAAGTCAAAAATGTATGAAACTGTCAATAACATTCGATAAGTCACGTACTTGTCACGTATTCATTCCTGTATGTTTTGACACATTTTGTCGATTTTACAAGCGACATCGCTAATCGAAAGTCCCTTTGTCTAGGGGGGTGAACATCGTTTGTTTTAGAATCCTTTAAATTACGCGCAGTGCTCGCAAAAAGTTACAAACTTTTAATTTAATTAGAAAAAGGTACATAAGTTTATAAATCTTGAGGTAGTCAAAAAGCGGGCGCATAACTTTGACTAAACTGTCGCACAAATGTGTGATTGTCGATTGTTTCGCAACCCATTCAACTGTTTATTTGCACAACTAAAAATCGAATAGTGTGCACACTTCCATATAAGCTCGCAGTAATCAAAGCACGACTAACAGCGATAGTTTAATCAAACGTGTGCGCTAGTTATTAATTATAATAAACTCAAGTTCCAAAATCAATTAACACTTAAAGAAACGGATAAACGATAATATTGCTGAAATAAGTTTGACGTTTATAGCCTATTTAGTACGATTAACGTTATTTTTGTATTATTCACAAGTAAAATATCAGATTTAAATTAATTCAAACAAACAAATTGATTTAATTACATAATTAGTTTACGATAATTCACAGCCTGTTATGGATCACTTACACGGATAATCTTCACCGAACACTCTTTAACCTCATTCCATACGGATTTATTAAGCCACGGCTTCTATGGGATTAACAAGTGAATGATATATTTGCTAGAACACAATTCTATTTTATACATCTACATCAATAAAATACTTACACGGAATGAAACATACCGATGCTAGTAATTAAATAAAAACTGCATACCTACCTGGAACAAATACATTCAAATTATAAATACTGTAAGTAGTAATAATTTCTTTATAAATGTTAAGATATTTAAAAGAACTAGAGCAAAAACCTTTAATTTCTACTTTTTACATGCATTTAGTTTAAATATTACGAGATTCCATTTTCTAAAATGGTCAGCCTCCCGACACGACGTAGCCGGGTTGAAGGTAAAAAATGGATTATACCGCATAACGAACAAGCTACGAGGCACGATTTGCTTATCAATCAGATGAAAAACAATCTACAAGAGTACGGCATAAGACGCAGAATCGTGTATCATTTAGAAACCACATAGCAACACGTGGTCCACCATAAAGTACACACGGTCGGCCCCTTAATGCCAAATACGTGTCGAGTCGATCTCACGTCCAGATTGGGGCCCGTAAATGGAAGACAAAGAGGCGAGTGGCTAGAGTAAAGCGGTCTAGTCGAGATCACGTACGGATAGGGACACAAACACGGGCTCATTGCACTGCACAAACACGCGGGCGGACATGTTTGCCGAGCGCTCGAGCCGCCATCGCCACAACCGCAAATATTTGAACACAATTTGAAGGCACAACGCCCGCGTGTGTCAATTACCGGGCACAGGTAATCCTTCCATGTGTACAAAGCGATATCTTCTTACATTGTAAGGGGATAATCTCGAGACTTAGCAACCGGGAAAGGAAGTAACTTTATGAAGTTTTATGAGCCTTTGGGGAAGGTCAATGTATAGAAAATTTAATCTCGCTATAAAGTCTTTTAGGTCAACAAAAATTATGAATTTCCTCGTTTCAAAGTTCTTTAACTTGACTATATGAGAAAAAGAAATAACCGAGAGCACAAGATCGTGAACCCTACGAGATAAACAGCAACAGCGCTAGATTAATAATCAATATGGCCAAATAATGAATGTATTGTAGTGTCTACATTGGGATAATTTATAAGACAAATACAAGAGAACCTTTTAGATAGCAATACAAATTAAAATACAACAACCGGCGAGGGCGCTGTACGCCCAAATAAGTGCATAAGTCATGACTCGAAGAGGTACAAAAGGCCTCCACGACAACTCGGAAGGTACAAAAACGAAACAAGATACTATGTTAATGCGCTCAATCGATACATCTGCAGCACACGCATCTAGATTGAACCTAGGGTTGCTAACAATTTTACGACAAATTAATTTTAAATCAAATTACATTACGAAATAATTTATAACTGTATCTGATGTTAAAATTATGAAATTAATTAACGATAATACATGTTAAAGAATTTATAAGGTAAAGGACTCATTTAATACGGCTGTTATTATGAAATTACATTTGCGATAAATAACAATACCAATATTTATAATAATAATATCAATTACTGAAACTTTAAATGATATTTATTGGTATAAATTTAGCAACCTTAACGGTGGGCCTCACACGATCCGCATTTACTATTCAACCGCCGTGCAGAGCGCACGCATCGGCGCCGACGCTCCTGTTAATCCGATGTCCATCGCAGCAAAGTCGATAAAAACAACAACGAGGACGAAACAAGGACACGTATAATACCGGATTCGGTACTCGCACAATAGGGCTCTCGGCGGACCAATATCATTGCGTAAACGTTCAAGCTGTAATGTGTTTAACTTATTTCTTGTGTCAATAATCAATTATGCCAATAAAATTATGGGACCAGTAAAGTAAAAGAGAAAGGTTAATTTAAGTCGAATTTAAAAGAAAATCTAGGTACAAACAAATGTCCCAAAAAATTACGTTCTAGAGTGAGCATACGTTTTGATTTTTAATTACACCAAGTATAGAAACAAAGAACTCGTCACACTCAAAAAGACAGGACAGAAAACCTCAAAGAATGAACAGGGCACTTGAGACAAGTAAAACTTAAATACTAAGATGTATACATTTGGTCAGTTTGCAGTACAGGAATGCATCGCCACAAAAACATCGAGGGAGACGCAAAAGAGCGACGGCGAGGCGGCGTATTTTTAAATCGCGGCCCATGAAATTTCTCTCGGCGGCGTCTCGATCTCTCGTTTAAATTCCCAGCGAGCGAGGTGGGAAATGGCGACTCGAGAAAAACGTGGGTCGATTGACAAAAATGCGGAGTCCCGGAGTGCTCACGGTGTCCGCGCCGCGTGTGCACACACCCTTGCAGCAGACCCAAACGCTCGCCGGCACATTACCATATTAAACATATTAACATCGCCGCCTCAGGATTTTTCTTTGGTCTCCAACCGACTACATGTAAAGTTCATTAAAACGCGATCATCAAGGAATTGTTCTCTAATTAAGAATATTCGTTAAATGGATGCAAAGGACACACTAAACTTATTCCAGAATTCCGACTTTTTATTGCTTCCATTTTAAGTAAAACTCTTTATAGTTATGTTTAATAAATAACAAATGTAGAATTCCAGTTAAAGCTATCAAATCCTATAATGCGGCACTAAATTTAATACGGCTTTTAAACAGCATTCAAAAGCAATTAGAGATAAAGTCCGCTCACACAAATGCAAACAACATTTCACTGAACCGAATTCGGGCGACATTACGAAATGAGAGCAAGCGGCACGCTCCTAGGAAAATATTAATTTTATTGTGGAACACAGCATAAACTAAATCTTGATGAATTTTATGCTTCCTTAAATCGGTCAAACTAGGAGGCCATTACAAATGTTTGAAGTACCAAAGATCAAAAATTTTAACTATCTTATTGTTTAAATATAAACTTTAGTTTACTTAGTTAAACTTAAATGATTGTTTCAACATAAAACTTAACATAAGTCTCCAAACACTGATTTATCTCGACATTAAACTGTTACGTAGTACAAAGCGTTTTCAGTGTTAGTTGGCGACGGCCGAAGCGGACATAAAAGGCGATGCCCGAAAACGGAATATAAACAGAACGTTTCCGCACACATGCCGGCCGCTGTCATTCCTAGAATAGATAAATTCCTTAGCCACAATTAAAACATACAAGAATAAAAACGACTGACGGTTTAATAAGCGACAATATTAGCGTGTGAAATATTTAATTGAAGGGATAAAGGTCCAAGGGAATGTATGTCGACGTAAATTTAATATAGCTTTCAATTTGCAAAGTCGAACTTTATATAAATGATTTTAGAATATTTCAGCTAAATACCGTTTTATAAATATCTTTAATTCAGAAATTCGGATTCAAAATTAAATGCATACGAGAGTTTACTTATAGTTTTGTTTTTTTATCAATATAAAATTAATCTGAATACGCGGCAGTGCATCCGAGGCGAGAATGACCAAACACTATTTTCTCGATACGCTTCAGAGCACTTTTGACAACCCTACCTTTAATAAGAACACATTTTTCTAACAGCGAATAGTTATACGATTTAAATCAAGAACTAATCACATAACGTACAAACATTTGCGTGTTATCTGCAATCAATCAAAACGAAAGCGGCTCTCGTAATAAATAATATCAATAGTAAAGAAACTCCGAGCTTAACGCACAGTCGAGGTGTTTTAATAAGCATCCATTCACCTCACCATGATTTATTGAGGCCCAATGATCTGCACCGCGTTTTGTACATTTTATGGAGGTCAATAAAAATATTAAAAACGTAATAAATGCCAGACGCTGCAAGGAATGTGTTCGATTTATATGATTACTGGCGCCGTTCAGGTCAGATGACCCTTGTCAATTTTCCAACAATATGTTCCTAATTTCAAACCCAGGTATATTCATAAGTATAAAGAGAAATAAATCTAGAACTGTTCTTACCCATGAGTTCATATTGACATCTAAGACTTTGAATGAAAAAGAAAACTCCTTTTATTAATCTAATTTTGATTAGTAATGCGATATAGACTACTCTTTACAATTTTATTCTCCGACGAAATCGTTGTGATACGCATCTATGTATTCATCAGTTTTTTTGTCTCCTTTGACAAAAGCTGGTGGTTTTTTGCACAAGTTTGATTTGCTTTTATGCTAAAGCTTTTATAACCTTAAATCCGTACATTCTTAATATTCTTCAAGGAATCGAGGGTTCGCTTTTTGTAGATCGCAAAGTGTTGCGAATTTCACACTTCGAACAGCATAAAAGAGAAAAAAGCCGTTTTGGAAGGTATTGTAAAACATCGGCATGGAACAAGATGGCATGGAGTAGCGTGCTAAGGGTGTATTAATCGGCGGAAGTGTTCCGCGGAGTTGCAATTTTGTACTCGACAAAAACCAGACACGATTTTAGTGCAGCGGATCGACGATGACTTTTACCGCTTATGACGGTGGTTAAAGATAATTTTGACGGAATATTTTTGATGGGGGATATTAAATGTACACTACATGTAAATTATAACTCGTTCGAGACTTTAATGTGTTTTTTAAGCATTTGCCATTTTACCTTACACAGCGAGACTGTAAAATATTACATACTGTAGAAAAACTTCTAAAGTTTATACTTTTTCATTTATTAAACGTACATTTTTTTAGCGGTTACACACCATTTGAATTAACAATTCTATATTTTTATTATTTTTGAGCTACTCAACGTAACTTTGTTCTTGTCGCGGGCACCAAAAGTGAATTTTGCGCACAGCAGGACAGCACAATGGGTGGATCGGATTTATTGAACGCGCTCGCAGCGCCACCGCGCGTGTAGACGAGCTCCGAAACTCAATTACATAGCCGCTTTTATTTTTATTCCATTAAATATATTTTCACTTAATACGATGCAAAAACAATTTATTTGGCTCGTGGTTAACGAAATCTTTTTAATATGTCGTATGTTGAACAATGAATACCTTACCTAATATAAATGCGAAAGTTTAGATTGCCTTAACTGATGAACGGATTTCGATGAAATTTAGTATAGATGCAAAGGATAGTCTGGAAAAACACACACACTTTTTTTTTAATTCCACGCGGTCGTAGTCTCGGACAAAAGCTAGTTATGTTATAATATATAATACTAAAGTTAAACTTTATCTATACCTATACGATAGTATAAAGAGAAAAGATTTGTATGGTTAGATTTTCGTATGTATTGGATTCACGTAAAAACTACTGGGTTGATTTTTAAAATTCTTTCACCATTAGAAAGGTAATTTATCTGTGAGTAACATAGGCTATATTTTTAATTTCACGCAGGCGAAGTCGCGAACACCTAGTCTTTCTCTATTCTGTTATGTTCCTATATTTCAATTGCTATCTACTAACAAACAATAGAAATCAAATCTAGGTCCTATAACCCAACAATGCAATAGAAACGGTCAGCCGCGCCTCAGCTGCACAATAACTTCGAATATTATCTGGCGTATTTAATTGCAAATCGCATTCCGATCGCCAATACAAGCGCGAATTGTATTCATACAGCGAATATAAACGCCAAATACGGCCAAGTGTCGGTTGAGAACGAACATTCCTCTCACAATAGAGAAGTGGCGACCATTCTTAGACCCTTAACAACAGAACCAATATATTTTATATGGAGCAAGATCAACAATATAGTGTACAGTTGAGAACTTTTATTTCCTACCCATTTCGATTGGCATGACATTTTACAATCACAATGTAATTGGATTGCAAAATCATAGCAACATCAACAAGTGCTGTTTTGACTCCTCTTATGGTAATCAATCCTAAGTGGGAAAGGAATTTAATTCTTTAGACCGTACTTAATAAGTTAGGCGTCTATTAATTTCAGTCACTACAAACTGTGACTTGATATAGAAATATGCCTTTTCAATAAGCGAGTAAATTATGGTACAATCTATTTTAAATACATAATTCAAGTCAAACCAAAAGGGCAATAAAACCTTATTTACGACACAATTGGTTAGACACTTTCAACAGTGTTTCATATATCAAAATTGAATTAGTTATCTCGCCATTGACAAGCAAGCAAGAAAGGTGGCAAAATACTACTATGCTTGATTCACACGAGAATCAAAACTACGAGTATAAGGCTGTTCTGTCTTATTATGTTACCCTCGTGTTATACTAGTATTATTTTTGTGAAGAGTTGTCCAGTTAAACACGACCGCACATCGTAAGTCCCTGAGTAACAATTGTCCAATAAAAGTCGAAGTTAGTGATGTCAGAGAGGATATTGGCATTTAGTTGGACATCCTCTCAAACGGTCGAAACGAGCCCGCATCACCGGGGCGGCCACTTGCCACCACAATTGGTACAATCACGTCGTGACAGTTTGAACATTATTTAAATTAAACCACGACTGGGGTCGCCTGTATGTTTTTAAAATGTTAACCCCACATTATTGTAGACTTCAACCATACAGCAATTCGTAAATTGCAAAAATCTTATAAGTCACAGGACTATAAGAGATCGACAGCAATTTATTGTAAAATGTCTTGTCATTTTTATATAGTATCTTCTTCATTGCTGTATCTAGACATTATCTTTATTTAAAGGATACTTTTGTATGTAAATTCATACACAGCCATAACCGCATGCTAACGCTAACACGATCGTAAACTAACTAATTGAATGATCGGTTGGTTGCGGGGGAGTGGCGCGGGCGGGGGTACACCGGGGTGGCAGCATCTGTCATCATGACCGACGACAGGTCCAATTGTTGACTAAATAGCTTACGTCTGCTGGTAATTGATTGAGGACATCAGCGCCGGCGGGCAAAAATGCATCGTCTGCTGAAATATTACTCCGAGTGTGCATCGACTTTTTGTCCCACTCTCGCACTTTGATTGATGGTTGAACACCGAATAAACTTGCCGCTCGTTATGCTGGCTTTATTCAATAAAACTGACATAAATTTAAAGGTCACTCGGCTTAAAAATTCATTGAACGTTAAAAGCACCTACGAAAAGCTTTTTACAAAATACAGACTATAGTAGATGTTTTTATAATATAAGATGGTAAATGACCTAGCGCCTGATTCGCCAAAAAAGCGAGGTGACCGTTCCACATAGACATGTTCAATTGCAGAGGTGTTTACATTTAATCGACAGAAGTATAAAGAACAGATCAATTTCATTAAACTAAAAAAAAATCTAAAGCATTTTAAGAAACATTCAATCTATACGACATGAGTAAATTAAAATTTAATTAAGGAAATGTCAGTCAAGTCAGTAGCTGAAATCTACAGCTTCGTCGTGGTAAATCAAAAAAAAAACCGAATAACACTTAAATCAAATTTCATAAATGTAAAGGAGATTAAATAAATTTTGTATTGTAGGATTAGCGTCAGAGCACCGACGGAATCTGATGCCATTCATTGCTTGCGTCTACGCACGAGCTCCTGATCATATCGACACTCGACAGCTCTCTCCACGCCGACTAACACTACATTGTTGCGTACGTACAAACACTAATTTAAACTTTATCCCTGTTAAAATAAAGCTTAATTTTGTACGACATAAGAATAAAATCTACAAGTAATTATAAATCTTAATGCTTAGATCAGTGAGTTTAATCTTGTATAGTAATTTATCAATAACAAAGTGTCGGATGTAATTAATATAGCCGTCTTTCGTCTTGACGAGTAATCTGATTGTAGAAAGAATTAAACGTAGTATTGTATATTTTAGAATTTTATCAATAATATTACATTTTAATTAGCTTCTTATGTAAATCATAGATCGTAAAATAACTTCAGACATTCATATTTTTGGCTTCTAATATAATTATCAATTTTACATATAGATCTAGGCTATAACTCCTAAGTTATAGGCCATTCAAAAGATAATAACAGCTTGTATTGCTAAATTATGAAAAAGTTTTTATGGCTCTCCCTCCGTATTCCATAAAAGTCCATTTATAGGACATTCTATAGACATAATTATAATAAAATTTGCAAGCCAGAATACTAAATTTTAAAGATAAAAAATCTTTTTAGTAACACTTAATTTTATAACAAACATTTACTACGACAAAAGAGTTTTTTAGATTGAAGTAAAAGCTCAAATCTTGCTACGAAATGAACCTAAAACTTTTAATTTTGTATAAACACAGACAATAAACATACAAATAAATGATTAATCAATCAATATATCAAATATCACAGTCAACAGTGCGTAAAGAAAATCCTCTACATTAGTATATCGGCATAGATTGCGAGTTTCGTATAACACATTGCCTCGTTGTACAGTCGCATACAAATGAGATATAACCCATGGGCAAGCCATTACTAAATACTGTTTGCCTTTTAATACTGGTACTACTAATTATTTCGTTACAAACAAACAAAATAAATTCTTTATAATATTAGTAATAGATATTTCACATAGGACTAACGTGACTAATTAACATTACTTTGTTAACCCCTAACAACTTACTAGCGTTTAGCAAATCGCTTCTTTCTAGCGACTGTACCAGGGTAACATACCCGGTAAAGAGATACTCTCAGCGAGCATTAGCTATCTAATTTCATAACAAGTGCAAGTACCGTGTCAACTGACATCGGTCATTCGAAGCTATCACTGCCTTCCCACGACTCCTGACACTGCCTAGACATAGATAAACACAGCCTTTGTAATACGAACTTTAACTAAAGGATATATCCGTTACTGACCTGTCCCAAGTAATAAGAACTTGTGTCGTGGAAAAGTACTGGAGTTAACAATTGTTATGAATAATATTTCTCGACGTAATACATTTATTATATTATGAGAGCAACGGCATGTCGTTTAGGAATTTGAACAGACTAAATTATTCAGTGTCAGAATATTTTGTTGGTTGAAATAGTTTGTATTGAATTATTTAAGTACTAGCTTTCGCCCGCGACTACGTCCGCGCGGAATTAAAAAAAAAACGAAAGCAAGTAGCCTCTGTGTTCTTCCAGACCTGAGGTAAATCTGGAAGAACACATAGGCTAATATGTCTATACCAAATTCCATCGGGATCCGTTCAGCCGTTTAAGCTGTAAACTCTAACAGACATCCATCCATCTAAACTTTCTCATTTATAATATTAGTAAGATAATTTCAATCCATCATGTTATTTATGGTATTAGCAGTACTGTTACTGTTAGTATATTTAATGGCGCGAAATGATTGATACTTTTTGCTCGATTAAAGTTACTGGACATTAATATCGATTACTGGCTGAATGTGCATCGGGCATGATAGATGTCAAGCGCCGATCGAATGGCTGATGACAGTTGTCGTTGAATGGTGGAAATATGCGCTTATTATAAAATCAATTGGTTAATCTCCGTGAATGTTTGTAATTCGATTAGTTTGTGTTGTGCAGTTTTCATTAAAGATGGTAGTCAACTAAGAATAGTGTTTCTAATGTTACACGATTGTTATTTCATTATCTCCGATGTAAGCTCGCCCACAATTGAGTATAGTTACCGTGTATATGATCTGCTTACGGAATTAATTCTACAAACCGCTCGTCACCGACATATTAATATTATTATTCACCATGATACATTGATGGTTGATAATGAAGTGCAGATGTGAACACAATCGACATCAGGCATGCATCGCGTCTGCTCCTACCGCATGGGAACTGAGCTATGGCAGACTTCTACGAATGTCCTAGGTCAGTTTCCAGGTACGGTACCTTAGTACTGGTAGTCCAGAATACTCCGACTACAGAGGGTTCGAATTTAATTTCTTATTGTATTTTTTTTTGTAATAGAGAATTTCTAGAATTATTTTATTCATTCATAATAGTTCGGCAAATAATAGTATTGATTTCATTTTTTATTGCATTACAATTTCCAAATAGTACAACTAAGCCTATTCTGTATCGAGATCATAAAAAAAAACATACAGACGAATTGAGTACCTCCTTCTTTTGGGAAGTCGATCAAAAAGAAGTGAACGATCAATGTGGCAACAGTTAATTATTTATAATTGTAAACGATACATTCATTACGACTTATAAACAACTGTTTATATTATTCAATCCAATCTACTTTCTAATCTAGACAACGCTAAGGAAAGTTGTAGTCCAATCCGATTCTATTCAAACTCCCACGCTACTGCGAAAGTTTATATTATTGCAAATCAATAAAATAGATTTAAGATAGAGCTTCGCTTTTATTCTTTTTTTATAAAACTATAACATGTCTTCTATAAAAATATATTTTACTTTCATGGAATACTAGCTTTCGCCCGCGACTCCGTCCGCGTGGAATTGAAAAAAAAACAAAAGTGAATAGCCTATGTGTTCTTCCAGACTATCTTCTATATCTATGCCAAATTTAATCGAAATCCGTTTAGCCGTTTAGGCTACAAACTCTAACAAACATCCATCCATCCATCTAAACTTTCGCATTTATAATATTAGTAAGAAGTAAGATTTAGATTGACCTTATGACTTCTGCCAACACTACAAGCGCGTAGAGTCATGAATATTTGCATGCATATGGACATTCTACGTATCTACTACTATCACAGTTCCGTGAACACACCGGTCTGTCTCTAATGTTTCCCTATGAATAACTTTGAATGCATAAATATCGCAAATGTTATATTACGCATAGACAATAAGCTTTCTCTGGAAACATTTTATAAATAGGTCAAATCGACTAGAGAATGTCTACTCTACAAGTAGTAAATGTTTTGCCTTAAAATTTAAGCAAAAATACGTTCAATAGCAACGGTTTATCGTTAATTTGTAGTCGACTAATCAAGAGTTTCAGATTTGGAGTGTTTAGGAATTTTATAATCGTTCTTAACTTTTCGTCGACAATTTTTTTAACGCTACTAAACATCAACTTCCACATAATAATAAATAATCCCACACAAAAGGCCTTGGCAATGAGTTCGAGTACATTTTGACGGTAGTGAATCAGGCAAACAGTGTACGAATTCGGCGTTGCCAAAAAGTTGCCAAGTTAAAAGCTTTGGCCGTGACTCAAACGCGTTTTACACCGTATACAACATCATAAAACTGACTTACTACTAATTTATGCCAGTGGTTTTAAACTAATGGACTCTTTTGGATTTCAGTATCGAGTTCTTTCACACTTTGGACACACAAATTAAACTTAAGTGTACGACACGCAGTCTTAGGGATTTGCGTATGCCGTCTGCTTTCATATTCCCAATTCATTCATTGTCAGACGAACAAAAAATTATATAAACATAAAGAAACTTATATGATCAGATTAATAATTTATATGTGACAGCTAAATCTCTTTTTCAGCATTCGATGACCACCAACAATAACCACTCAACACCAAACCAATCATTACTAACAAGACATATCTATCATTAACGTACGACATTCAAATCCGCGACCCGTACAACGCAAACTTTGGTCACGGGTAATAAATCACTGCGCGAAGCCTCCGGCCAGCAGTCGCGGCCGTCACAATGACGCGGCAATCCTATCCATCATTGCGAGGAGGCGAAACTATCCATCATTGTGACGCTGCGAACGTACCCATCGTTGTGAGTACCCATCATGACGAGGCGAGACCAACCCATCACCTCACATCACGTCTCTATTCGAGTACAATGTTATAAATGAAGCGTCACTTGCAACTTGAAAAACTTGTTCGATAGACAAACGATTGCTAATAACATAGAAGTCAAGCTTCATAAATAAAAATAACTTAAAAACAATGATATCAAGGGGTACTTGACCAGAATCAAATTAAATCGATATCTTTTTTTCGTAATGAAAGTAAATTACAACATATCCTTAATTAAACACAAGTAAGTCGAGTTTAAATTCAATAATAATAAAATAACAGACTAAAAAGGCATTCTAGAAGACCTGCTTGCGATAACAAAAACCACTAAAGAACAATATAAGAAACTAAGCTTAAATATTCGTTTTGCATATGCAAAACCATGCATAACAATATCATGATATAAAAACATTAAAGCGACCTTCGTTTGGGTCACAAATGCAATTAGCGAACAATTCCGACCATAAACAGTACAGTTCTCACATATAAGTGTAATAAATCAGTCCTATATAGAATAGACGTGCATAGACGTCGACTTCCATTATAGGCAAGAACTTTTTATTCCAGCTAACTATATAACGAGCCCGTTACAATAAATTTGCTCGCTACGGATGTCAAGCTGGACTTGTCACCCGGCCTATAGAGTACAGCGTACTGCAGTTTGAAAATACAATACGCAATAGCATTGTTACCAGTAAAATAAACTTCGTACACATTTGCATATCATTTAATTTTATCGTACTAGAAAGTAGCAACATCAATACTTGGAATCTATCTTTTTATAACTGAAACCAATATTATATCTTAGTCTCTACAATTAATATTGATATTTTAATAAATTCTTTTACATTTTACCACATCTTATAACATCAATGCTTTTATTTTTCTTATTAAATAATTGTTAATGGCCACATACATTTACCAATATTAAATGCAACATAGAGTTAAAATGTACCATTTTACTAGTTATTAACTATTAAATTGGTTAGCTATTTAGTAATAGTTGTAGTTTATTTTTGCAACAGTGTTGCTCAGTCGCCAATTAGACAACTGAGCACTAGTCGATTGCAGTGACAGCTATTAGATACAGACTCGCCCACGGTTTACTACCGCCCCTGTCTACTATCTGGCATGACTGTCTTTGTGATTATATCTACTAGCTATTGCTTGCGACTTCGTCGACGTGGAATTAAAACATAGCCTATGTTACTCACTGATAACATAGCTTTTTAATGGTGCAAGAATGATTTCGTTCGCGTGAAATTAAAGAAATAATAAAAAAAAACATAATCTATGTTACTTACAGATAAATTAGCTTTCTAACGATGGAAGAATTTTTAAAATCGGCCCTGTAGTTTTTGAGTTATTTCAATACATACAAATATACAAAAACACAAATCTTCCTCTATATTAGTATAGATAGTATAGATAAAGATTAAAAAAGCTATTATGGTATACACATAAAGACAAAGTAAAATATAAGTATGTTAACATCAACAAAACATTTACACATCTGCATTTATACTGCATCGGATATCAAAACCATAACAAATCTCTCGTAGTCCAGTTTGTTTTCAGAGGTGGGCGTTGCAGTATGCATGGCCGACCTTGACACTGAAGCCGTGCTTTGCTCCCTTCTTACTGCGCAATCAATAACATTGTTGCTAATGTAGACAGAACATTCAAACTTTAGTGAAACTAAGAAAATCCAGAAACTTGTAAACATAAAGCAAGATTGATGACACTATCCTTTCAAATTGTACCATGTTATTTAACATCATTGAAAATGCAGCCTGCTCCTCATTACCTTCTATTAAACTGACGGATTACACATTTATGTAAGAAGGTAATTTCGGTTTTGGCAAAAAGGGGAATAATTTTGCAAAGTTCCGAGAATGATATGTTACGTGCGAGCGTAAATAATTTGCAATAAGATGCGGTGCGCGGATGGTAAGAGGGGTGTGGGGGGATCATTAGCGGGTGATTAATGACTCGCTTGTAACGGACCTCTCGTCCCTTCAACTTCGTTAATAAGGCTTCAAAATTTCGTTGCCACTACAGATTACTATGCATTTTTTATCTTTTTTGTTGCCTGATATTGTTGTGATATTTCATCATTAGTGCAGTCAAGGAACCTGCTGAAGAAAACTGCGTTAAGACCTCCCTATATTTTAACATGACTAGTAAATTTAATTAGCATGGTGCCTAAATTTTATGATGATAAATGGCATTATAAGAAGCAAGCTAAATAGCGCCGAGATAAGCACGGTAGAGTGCACTAAGCAATGGCAGGAAATAGGAGTATACGGTACTATAGCGGCGCCCTAGGGACATCAGGCTTAAGCGGCGATCGCATTGCAATCATCAAACGGCCGGCTACGCGCCCTGGTTTTTACCAATACTTAATAAATGAGTAAAACAAAATACTATTAACCAAAATAAAATTACAGAACACATTAATGAAACAAGAAAAAAAAACAATTCTTGGTCAAAAGAAGAAGGCTCTGCTAATGCGGCCTCCAGTTTGTCACTGAAGACCGCGCTGGTTTTCAGCCTTCCCATTAACTACTAGGACATGGTTCAGTATTATACAGGGGGCAACTTAGACTACTTCCGACATTACTAGCGTGTTAATGGCACGTTAATATATTACGTGGTTCTATGGTATGGTCGAAGAGAAAATATTTTCTACTGTGGAGTCTTCGAAAAGCCGACAGACTCAACGTCACATTGTTAACTTTGTTCTTAATTGTTTGTTTGAGATTTACCAAATTTAAATAATTTTCTAACAAAGATCAGATATAGAGAAACATCACTAAATGTCCATATTTATTGTGCAATAACTTAAGCCACTGTATTTATGTACATACTTCACGCTTACTTACACATTCCCTGATTATATTACTCTGTCATCGAATATTTAATTATTCCCCTAACGCACATAAAGACATTGATATTTGGTGTTATCGGGGAATCAAATACGAGACGCGTGGTATAAAAATTAACTAACTATTAGTGATCAATAAACCTAAGTGATTTCACTACCAAATGAGCCGGCCGCTAATTAACGAAACCCCATCTTTACCAAACTATTAATCGACAGATAATAAAAACCTTGTAATTTAATAGGCGTCGAACAAGTTATATTATCTATCTATACATATAATAAAATTAGAGGGTCTGTTTGTAATACCAAAAGAAAAATTCCAGATTTCGGGAAGATATGATGATGTATTTGCGTTGCAGATAAACAAAATAGCATTTAAAACTTTTTTGTCTGTCTGTCCGCAAGCCGCGTTTATTCCGGGTAATCTCCGAAACGGCTGGGCCTATTCCGAAGCCTTTCAATGAAGAGTAGCTGACATAGACGGACATTTTTTATCTTAATATTGCGCGGACGAAGTCGCAGGCAACAGCTAGTAGAAAATAAAATTGACGACCGAAGAAAGGTTGATGTCCACATGCCGAGATGAAAGATACGGTTTCGAATTAATTTAGTTAAGCTGTACTTTCCTGAGGTTAGTCAATACTTTGATAATACGAAATCATAACTCTACAAAGGTCAAACTCGACGATGATCAAACATTAAAATAATAAACAAATAAATAAGCCGTATAAAGTCACTCGAAAGTGGTGGTATCGAGTTTATTAAAGTGACGGGGAATTTATGAACAAGTTGAAATCATCGACACACACATGCAAATGCATAAAACAGGCACATCTTGGTGTTTATTGACCAAACCCATACACCCTCATGAAGGGATCAATGTATATTAGTTTAATGGGGGAGAAGTGAGCGATGCGAAAATAGTTTTATTGTTACTAATAACAATTCCCAACTTAGAGGTATTAAGGAAAATATCACAGGGTAAGCGAATTAGCCTCGTAAAAATAACTACGAGAAAGGAATATAAGTAAAAAAAATCAGGTCGAAAATAAAAAATTCCTTACTATTGAAACGATGTAGTGGATACCTTTTTCATACGAAATTACTATAAATAGTAAGCTTGTTTGATTACCCGACGCTATACTAATTGTGAATTATTAGGATTCTCCAATTGATCACTCTAAATTAGGGCGTTATCCACCTAAATATCAACCCAGTATTGTTTTGTTCATAAATATACATTATACAAAACAATACACAAGTAAAATATACACAGAGTTGTACAAAGTAAAAAACATACATGAAAAATTGTAACAGATGGCAAAAAGGGGAGGCTCAGCTTAAACAATACTGGTTGAGATCCAGTGCGAGCTGGTTTTCAGTCAATATATTAGAACTCGTAAAAATATCAACATACAGTTACATCGCTAACAATCGTTCGACACGCGCATAAATGTCGTTGCACTAATCAGACACGAGTTACGATCCTCTAAGATTAATCAATGAAACAATAAATGAATAACTTACATGCCCGATAACCTAACCTAACTTATACAATACTACTCGCTGAAGACGCATTCGTTGCAAAACATAAGCGTAGAATACCACTATCATTACACTTGTACTGCGCACTAGCTTTCGCAAGTGACTAACTTCGCGAAGTAAAAAACATATGTAGCCTATATCTATGACTATGTTCTGCATTTTTGCAGTCATCGAGATCACATAAGCCATTTTGTAGATACATTTTGGTCTCTTTCATTCTCTTTAACAACAAATACTACAATCCACTGCAACGAAGTTCTACGGTAAATGGTCGAAACAATAGTCAATTATTTAACAATTTGACTGAGTGAGGGTTATCTTGGACTAACGGATCATACCTACTGGTCTAGCATGTATTAAATAGAACGATATTAATTAAATGTAACCTTACGTCTTTATTACTATTTTTAGAATATATCGGAGGTATAAGCACAACGCAGCACACAGCTATTATAATTTGCGTCTGCAGCAATCACTTGTGTTATCTGATTTAAGTGGACAAGAACAGTAATAATGTAAAATTATATATCGTTTAACATAAATTGCCATATTAAAAAAAAATAACATAAACATACCTCACAATGGTGACAATGTCCATAATTTAAAAAAAATGTAGGTAAAATGTTACAATAAAAATTTACTATTTTTTTTTAAATGTACATTACCAAATGCCTGAAAGTAAAAAATGCATAAAACATCCGTAAAAAAATTGACGAATGTATTTTATCTGCAGTAAAAATGAAGCATAAAATTACGTATACCAATTACCAATAAACGATAACGCGGATGTTTACATTGCTCATAATTAAACTAAGATAAATATAGTAACAAGATTACATCAAATGGACCAAATGTAATAAAAACTAAACGTATTACCGATTAAAAAAAAACACATACAATAACCAATATTAATGCAGAGTAAGCAAGTTTGTGATGATTCTATGATACAATACAGTATTCTCGTGTGATTTGAGTTCAATTTACTATTCTGTGTGCAATCATTTGAGAATTGTAATTCATTACATCTAAAGAGATCGAATCTACAGGCTAGGTTGCGCCTAGAAAGTTACGTAACTAACCAAATTCCAGAGATAGATCGGATCGTAATCGAGAGATATCGACAGCTAGGGCAGGGCAATCGAACCTTGAACGACCGAGTTGGCCCTTTGCATGCCATTTACAGCATTAATCACTCGAGTTATTCCGTGGTTGGACAAGATCGGTGAGATAAGGCCCAGGCGATTGGGCGCGGTGAATGGAAACAAAACAGCCGATCGGAGATAACAATATTATCCGTTATAAATGAATTCATAAGACTATTCGAGACACGTCTCTTGGCTAATGCGTGGCTTTCACCGTGTTAACTGTTACCACGCGTCGCTCTTGCCATTCCTAATTAATACTAGTTTCACACAAGGGCAACAGTGAGACAATGTAGTAAATAGTGCAGTACTGCAAATGTTAAAGCAGATAATTATACTCTTTTAACAGTTCAGTTCTATCTTCACATGTGTTTCAATAGCAGTGCTATGACTGTGCTGCCCTCGTGTGAAAGTTATAACTCGGGTATTTCTTTGCTTTGCTATTCCTATATAAGGTTGATCCAGAGTGTTCTGATTACATCTTGCTCCTTTCGTCTCAGTCGAGTTCGTTTTTGCCAGCTCATTATAGGTTTGCTAGTTTTTAACGGGATTTTTATACCTAAATAGTTCAGCAAAGCAAAGTTATATGCACTTCAACAACAGACAACAAATTGGTATATTCCTTTCGCGTGTTCTCATAGATCACTAACAACCAATCCCGAGTCATTATAGGAAATTGTATCAAAATGATCTGTCTATTGAGACCGTTACATTGTTAGTGTTGCGAATTGATCTGTGCTACTTCGGTGCAAGGTTGCATGTTGAATGGCATCGCCAATTGTTGATGATCAGTCTCAATGGATGCACGTCCGTCTAATTCAGCGCATCCATTTCAATAGATATGAGATTGCTATTGATGCAAATTGCACCCTACTTGA
Organism: Papilio polytes; assembly: GCF_000836215.1. Classification (NCBI taxonomy): domain Eukaryota; kingdom Metazoa; phylum Arthropoda; class Insecta; order Lepidoptera; family Papilionidae; genus Papilio; species Papilio polytes. The sequence continues at coordinate 3,176,140 of NW_013526027.1, forward strand.
TATCAATGTTCTTCATGCATTTGATTTGTCAAAGGCCATTCGCCTATTTTCTCGCTCGTAGCCAAGGATTCATCTGAATGTAGCTGTGAGTTTCCATTGCCAATAGACATAAACAACGACATACTGTCATCCTTTTGTAAAAAGAGATACATCAATATATGTCTGTGCATGCATTTTGACAAGAAAAATTCTCAGCAAAAACAAATTGATAAAAGTCATACATCGAATCAGATAACAATTTTTAAGATTCTTAATATACTCGGTAATCTACTATGTAAAAGACATATTAACAAAACTTCGATTAACTTTTTTTGCTTTATAATCTGTCATCGCCAAATAGACAAACAAAACCTCAAGTATCAGTTTATGGCAGTGTTTACTGGGGGAGTGCGCACGCGCAGGCGCCGCGTTGCCGGCTCAGGCTTTGGTTAATTCATAAGGTCCTGCGCGGTTCGCGAAGCCCCCGCTTCCGGGCCCCCGCGGCCCCCGCTAGCGTGGCACAACGTGGCGCCTCATATACCGGTTAAGGAGATTCAAATGTGACGCGTGGAATGCCTAGAAAAATATAAGAGCGCGATACTATTTTGTTTTCATCCTTTCATAGTAGTACAAATACTCATCGAATAGTTTAAATACGAAAAAAATATACTTTACGTCCTAGTAAATTAAAGTTACTTTCAAATTATTCAAATATGTTTATCAAGATAATTTCTTATGAAATATGGCAAAAAAATCGTACAGAATTAAGAGAAGGTTTCTATGTATACTATGTTAATATAGACTAGCTATTGCTCGCGACTTTGTCGGCGTGAAATCAAAAAATAATTAAAAATAGACTATGTTACTCACTGATAACGCAGCTTTTTAACGGTAAAAGAATTTTTAGGGTAAATGAAATCGGCCCAACAGTTTTTAGTTATTTCAATACATACAAAGATACAATTCTATCTTCTTTATTACATTTTAATTATAAACTTAACATGTGTTTTTTGTAAATTTGAAAGTAGGATCGCAAAGAATGTTCAACGACCTTAAAACTACAACAAATGTAATAATGTAAAGTTTATATAAATATTAAACAAACAAAATGCAAGGTCGACTTCGCTACGACCGTTACTTAAGTGGAAGTTAAGCAAATTTATTCCTTAACTTAATTTGTTTACTATAGAGTATCGGTAGGGTTGACTTTTGCTTCGCTGTTTCTTATACGCATCATTTCTGTTAATTGTAATTCTCTACAAGACGAAAACAGAAAACGTAAAATAATATAATTTTAATTACATTCTTCTTAAATCAATTAAAAACTCATACTTGTATCATTTCTTTTAACCTGTTGACCCCCAAAACAACTCAGTAGTCACAGAAATTGTTGATTTTATTGCAAAATACCATCATCAAAGGACCATCGTTGACACAGACTTCTTTAGGTTCAAAAAGCAGAACCCTAGTGAAATCCGTCATAGACTGTCACTCGTCATTTACAGCGAGTGGCCGCTGCAGCTACGCACCACCAACCTGTCATGTAAACGTCTAATTACGTAATTTAGCGCCCAAAGGACATTTGTACTAACATTGTCGACATCACTCGATCACGTATTGTAATTTTAGAAATACACAACGCGATACGTGCACTCTTAGAATTGTTAATTAAATAGAAATAATATATGGGTTCAGGTTATTAAAAATGTAATTTTTATACTCCAATTTATCATACACCCAAAAACCATCGATCCTACCAAATTCACTCTTACATCTCAGCCATCATATCTGATAGTGACGTGCGTATGCATTTCAATGGTCCAATACTGAAGCGTGTAAAAAGCGCATCGTCGGCGACGCAGGGCCGCTGGCGCCAGCGCGCTCTCAGCCAACTTAAGGTATTATCATATTTCAATACAACGCTTACCCATCACTTTTACTGCCACAGACCGCCCCGCCCTATTGTATTCAAAAACCAAAACTCAATTGCCCTCATTTAAAATAACATTAATTTAAAAACACCTTAATGTATTGCTTGATTTTTTTTAATTTACCAAAATACATTTAAAGATCTCGTATTCCATTCGAGTTATTTAGATTCCTAGACCATTTTAATTAGACCCTTAGATGCACTAATATAGTAAAAAAGCGAAAAAGACTGCGTAGTTCCACACCGGCTGGTATCTTTATCAACAATGAGTTGTGCCATTAGCAACCATCACTGTGTCATTACAGCATTCTTTGTGTCGTATGTTTTTGTCGCGGTGCGTGCGCCCGCGCAGCGCTGTCGTGGTGTATTTGTTTTCATTGGACGCGGATTTTCCACGTACACAGTTACGCTTAGATTACTCATGCGCGACCTTAAACGAGTAATCGATGAGAATGCGAGTAGAGAAGAAGCGAGCTAATTGTGCATAAACGATGAGTATTACAGCCTCTCTGCCGCACAATTACACTGTAATTGGTAATGCCCGCGACTGGCGCGCTCGCGATGTCGCCATAATGGCGATAATTTACGTTGTATAACAATTATACAAACAAACTACCTCTTTTGTATATTTTTTGCATCGAGATACAGAAATAGCAATCGTTATTCTATTTCACTTTGTTTGGTTAACAGTCTTTATTTAGCCTCATTTAAATCAATACTTTTTCTTCAATATAAGGTTATACTATGTGCTAGTATATGTAATATCAATTTTGAAACACTATTTATTAATACAAAATCAATGCAATGCAACAAATTCGCATATAAAATAACAACTAAAGTACAACCAAAATATCTGATATCGTGTCGATAGCGTGTCCTTCGATCGTTCGGAGGCCGGAGGCTGGGATAGGGGGTGTAGATGGGGAGACGGCGAGGAGAGAAGGCAGACGAAAAGCGAACCGGTTGTTATCGATGGCGAGGCGCGATAGGACGCGGCGCCTGCGCCCCGGACGCCGCCGCCGGAATAATTGGACGCAACAGGACTTCACACCACCAGCGCGCGCGCTAATAACACCATCCAAACATAAATATTTTGGACATATTTTGATAAATACGAATATAGGATTAAACGTAACTAATGAGAAATCTCTAGTATGTACATATGTCTGTTTTATTACCCTTTGCAGTCTTAGCAACATCTTTTTTTTTCTAATAAGTATCATTCAAAATGCATACATCTTACGACAGCTGTTGACAACCGTAAAAGCTATAATTCAGTTATTTAGTTAAAATCAATTTCATAATCAGATAAATGTAACTGAAAGACTAAATTAGTACTAAATTACAAACGGAGAACTTCAATACGAGAGTTTTAAAAATTTTGGTTACCCTAAATGTCCAAAAACAACTCTTTCCAACACGCAACGTCCGAAAGCCGGCAGAGAGGGACAGAATGGACCGGGCAAGGAGCTTAGTGCCTAATAAATTGTATTAAAGCACATGACGTCTCGAATGGTGGATTTAAATCGATGTTATATATGATACGGCTATGGAATTTTAGGACGCCGCTCTCACACGGAATGTTCTTAACTGATTTTATCCTTAACGCAATGTACGCCCATAAGAATATTGTGAGGTGTGGAAATAAATTACATTTGAAACTTGCCTTCATTAGCATATGCCATTACATTTAAGCTCTTCCTTCGTTAATATTGTAGTTACCTTCCACATTTTCGAGGGCGGAATATTTTCCTAGAACTGTCAAAATCTGCTGATGGCAAAAAAAAGTGAACGGATATTAGCTGGGACTTTGGTCTGATCAATCGTCGCTAATGACAAAAATTGGATGCGTATTGGAGTTCATCGACCCATCTCGTCCACGTCGCGTAGACGTCGCGGAATCTAGTCGTGAGTATTTCGGTCGCGACGGACGGTAGCAGCCTTCCTCGCCACATCCACCACCCACACGTATAAATAGCAAGACGGTTTCGTACCACGACAAGAATAAACTTTATGCGGATTTTACGACACACTAAGCGGGCTCATTTAAGGAACCGACATAACCAAATTAACAAGACCCCAACGTAACACATCAATTGGTTACTTCGTATGTCAAGTTAAATGGTTACTTACAAGTCTACAATGTAAGTTTTACATATACACAGAAGAACAATATTTAGAAGTAATATGAATACAGAGGCTTCAGAGAAGCCGATTTAAAGGTTCACAGAACTAAGTGCACTCATCTTTGATGTTGCAAACGCATACGAATGTAAACAAAGACAAGCGGTTCCAGATACTTTGTATAGTCGGCGGCGCGGCGCCGCTTTCATAAAGTAGACGTCAATGTACAAAAAAATATATCAATTCAGTTTTTAATACGGGATATTTTCGTAACGAATCATTTTATGTTGCCGCGCTCAGTCGTAAAATTCCGCACTCGACGCAAAACAGGCAGATAAATATTAAACGATGCTATTTCACAGCGAATAAAAATCGATTTCTATTAATTCGAAAATAATATTTTTTCAGCTTTCGGTGAACAATTATTATCGCCATTTTTTAAACCTGTTTCGACTATCAAAATTAATACGTTCATCTGTATAAAAAAGACAGGAATCAAATGCGCAAAACCACTAAAACTTTTATTATCTAAATCAGGTAGTTTAGCCACGAGCTAAATTTAAAAAAAAAAACCGAAGGTGTGAGTGCGAGGGCCGCGCGTGGGAGTGGCGCAGTGGCGGCACAAGCGCAGGCTCGGCCGCTACACCAGACTAATTAAAATTATTTTGTTAGCTGTCAACGAGAGATAAAAGTTAGCTTTGATGTCGCCGCTTTGTTCCACAAGCGACGTTACTTTTAACCGCAACAAAATGGATAATAGACGGTACGAATCAGTAATTACTCAAGCTCACAAATAAAATGATTTGTTGCGACGGTATCAAAATATTTAAAAGCCTACGCAAATATACAGAGTAAGATAGATAAATAGAGATCGTTTAGTGTACTGGTTGAAACTCCGAAGCTGCGCAGGCGGTCCGTCTGATATACAACGCAATAAATTACTTTTTTAACTCGTCCATCTATCAAGACGAATAACGACAGAGAAAATCGATGAAACTCAAGACTTTAAACTAAATAAATCTTTGTGATGTAAGTGATTTTTAATTTATATCGATATAAAATTAGTCGTAATAAAATCCCGTTCAATGAAAGCACCTAAATTGCTTGCTGTCATGTCATGGTCAAGGTATATGGCAGCAATATGTTTAACAAAATTCAGTACTCAATATAAAACTAAAAGTGTCCAAACATTTTCAATTATATTAGATTTAATAACATTTTCCGTCCAAAATATACAATTTGTAGGCTCTGAAATCTACAATTTCGTCATTAAATAAACAGTAACGCAAAAAATTAATAATAGCTGATAATCCTGATTATTTGAACTGAAACGCGCGTCGCAATTGACGCGAAATCTGCGCGTATCGGATAACGCAACGCGCCATATGGCGTTGCAAATGACACGCGATTTTCCCTCAGCACTAATAAACGACTTAAATGTAGGTTAAATCACATCATTAGTGTTGAACACAATTAATTGATATAGAAAAGTGGACGTTAATTGAGAGAAACTGCAATATCGACAAAAAAGGTTTCATTATCGCCTTAAAAACGTTATTATGCAGTCAGTTATAAACAAGTCAATTATTCTTACAGCAATGTATTCAATGTCTACATTAATTAAGATCTTAATAAATTAATATAAATCAAACATATAAAAACAGTTGCTAACTTCCTTAACGGAGGCTTTCTACGTTCATCGACCTGTCAATTTAAGCGCCAATAGCCTAATAGTTTAGGGCACGGACTACCGATCTTGCGGTCGAGAGTTCGAATCCCGCCATTCGACTATTATCGTGAACCATATCCTAACACAAGCCTAGAGCTTAGTTGGAATAGTTAAAGGAAATATTAGTAAATTAATAAAAATCTACTAATATTTTTAATAAAAAAAAATAGAATTGTCCATTATCAAACTTACCACATTTAAAATGGATCTAAATGAACACAATTATCAAAGTAAAACTCATGCCAACGTGTCATTTACGTTCTGAATTACAACATAAGTTGAATTCTCAGATACGTCTGTGAGAAATCGCACACAAATTCCCGTTCGCGATAAAATGTTCACTTGATTTATGTAAAGAGATTTCTTTTATTTAAATTTAGTAGACAAACATGCGTTAGTAACATAAAATGTCAATAGAATAGAGATAAGAGAAGTATTGCATTGTATTTTATTCAAACAATAGACAATTCAAATCTAAAAAATATAGCTAGTTCGCACTTCGGATAGATTGTAGATAAAATACTTCAATTATTGTCAACATTATTGGGAAAAGGTAAGCATATTTTTTATTATTATTGATTTACTATAAAATCTAAAAGCTTTCGGAGAGCGAAGCGTAAAGAAATTGTTTGCATCACTCTCTCGATGAGGTTTATTTCGTATATTTGTTGACGATTGACTTGTTTTTAGTTCCCTTCATAACAGTAAACATTACGCAACTAAAAGTTTCTGAACTTAAAAACCATAATTTCAAGCAATAATTTCAAGCATCGCTCATTTCCGACGACAGTATACAAACGAGCCTTTTTATACGTACGACTTTAACTTTTTAGTGTAACAATGTGGGTCTAACGAAAGGATTAGAGCCGGTGCCGGAGCTCGTTAATGAGGGATCTTTGTGCGACGCCTGCGCCCCCTCCCGCACTCCCCGCACGCACCTCTACAACGGGAAATCGTTTATTAAAGCGTAACCAGCGAACATTTCCTTTTTCAAATTATAACCTACGCTGCCAGTACCTTCAGATTGTTATTAGAAACCACAGTATATAAAAATTAAATCAATTTTGGGTTTCTTGACATAACTTTAGCGCTTACACTTTGGTCTAAATTGCTATAAAAGCATCCAATCTTCAAATTAACATTTTCATGAGAAATCCAATGATAGCTTGTTGCTCTCTACATAAGACGGAATGCAATAACAACAGAGTGTCTTTGGATAACATTTCTCCAAGCGGCAAGCGGCGCCAACGCTACAAACCTACAGCCGATGTGTACTTAACGGACCGACGAAAGCATTTGACTATAAAGAAACGGACTAAGCCTAAGTACTAAAATAGATTTTGCCACTTTTGTAAGCAGTGAGAAAAAATTACGATGGTTCATGTTGAAACATCTTTACGAACGTGTACCGTCTCAAAAAATGTCACACCCAGTTTTAAATTTGATGTTCGTTTTTCACGAGGTGAATGTGCGCGTTTACAGATCCTGTCTATTGATAGTCCAAGATGTACAGTAGCTGTTGATAAAAGCCAAAGAGAAATATATTCAATACAAATATTGACATATCCAATGAGGTAGTTAAATCATGCGGATGAAGTGAATTCATACGCCGTCTAAAATACTCACCGCTTCGTGTTTGCTTTTAAAAAATGTCATGAATATTTATAATGTTTTACACAGCACTATACAAGTTGAAGGTTTTTGTTTACATTTATGATAACATGATAAAATCATCTATCGAGTTGATATCTACATCATCATCATCACCATCACCAGCTCACTATGTCCCCACCGAGGGGCTCGGAGCCTACCCTAAAAAGGGGTGGCTAGGCCATAGTCAACCACGCTAGGCCACTGCGGGTTGGTTGACTTTACACATATCTTTGAATTATTTCGCCGATATATGGAGGTTGCATCACGATGTTTTCCTTCGCCGTAAGACCGTCGGATAAATTATGGACATATGAAAATTCGAAAACTCGAAAATTACATTGGTACATAGCGGGATTCGAACCCAAGACCTGTATTCAAATGTAATTGTAATCTTACAAGTCCAGTGCTTAAACCACTGAGCCACCGACGCTCTTTATCTACATAACTTTTTATTTTAAACAAACGTTATAGAATAACGTTACAAAAAGCATTATAAGTATTAAAACCTCAACCAGATCTAAAGTACTTAAAATAACTTTAAAGGTGAACCAAAAGTCAAAATCATATATCAAAATCGATTTCTTTGCATATCGACTGACGGACATTTGAAAAGAAATTATCCGTATAGAAATCATATTTCACACAACCAATGGACAAGAACCTGCGCGTTGTAAAAAACCACAATAACTGATACGAACCGAGATGTATATGTCACCTACAAATCATGAATCCCGCCTGGCTGTAATTTGTCTAGGAAACTTATAAAGTCACCTTATTTTATACCACGTCAAACATCACACACACGTTATTTAGTCAATCAACTCTTTCAACATGAGATTTACAGACATTTTCCAGTTATCCTAGGAAAATAACAAACGGACGGAATTCTCGATCGCTCGGTGACTTTGCAAGTCTAAGATGCGGGTATTCATTTCGAAAAGGGCATCAATAGTACCTTTTGTGGTGATCTTATGCAGCTGCGGTGTCAGTCAAGCGGACAGCGACGTGGCATCCTACAATAGAGCGCTTCAAATCTCAGTGGAACCATTAAGATAGTATTGTTTTTTTTTAATCTGTACAACAGACGAATGTAGACAATGGTTTTGATTTCTAATGGGGATGGGGTTACGAAAATTACCGAGATCAAATGTTGTATGAGTGTCGAATAGTTACATGACTTTGAACTTAGACATGTAACTTTTTCATAGCACAGCAGCAGTTTTTATGCAATCATAGAGCTAAAAACAACGCAAAAAGAAAAAATAAAAATAATCGTCACGTAACATTTAAACATATAAATACAGACGTAGCGCCGTCACGAGATAGACACCGTTTATAGACGACCTTGTTAAACTATTGGGACACAACAAATAAAAACTGTGGCGTCCTCTAAAAAACAGACTGCACGGATTCCGCGCGCTAATTCTGTAAACATGTACCTATGGGGGCGTCGTAATACGTTCTTCGGTGCAGAACAAGTGCATTTTGTATACACAATTTAACTGACATTGAATTATTATTATTACAGTCCAGTCTTCATTGTCTTTAATCCGGCAATGCATTTACCACCGCTCTCGTATTTTACAAATACCTACATATATAACGACATCCGCAAGAAATTTATAAAACCTTTATTTTATTGTTTACATGTCTAATTCTCAATTGCAAATGTCAAAACTACCGTTATCATAGTAATCTTGATTCCTTAATATTGGCAGATTGTAGTTTATGGTCCCTTTAGCACATGAAGGTTTTTTTCATTATTTACCACCTACGTTTAAATGCTATTAATAGCGTGAAAATATATAGCCTCAAGCGTGTCGTAAGTGTGGGACTCTTTTTTATTAAAGACATAATTATTCGAAAATATGCTGTGATTGCTGACATCCTAGGCCATGAAGCAGTGTGTGCTTACGATTTTTTATATTAGTATAGACAAGCTTTGTTTAGTTATTTTCTTGATAGTGCTGCCGCGCCTGCGCCTGCGCCACCGTTGTATTATTGTGAAAACGACAGATTGTTTTCGATATTACCTAATTACCATAACATCACAGCGAAGTGTTTACTGTTCACGATCGACTGGTCCAGGGGACACTAGTCACGGCCTGCTAATTACCATATCAGATAATGTTACTATCAAAATGCGCAAGAAAATAAAAATTTCAGCAGTTACAAAAGGTAATAAGAATTAAAAACGCATCAGTATTAATCGACTATTGTCCAAATAAATTTAAGTCCATTAAATATTTTATCATTTTAAAGACACAAAAATGTTACTATGGTATGGTAATGTAATGTATGGTAATACACAGAATTTATCTTTAAATTAATTTACTTTCATTGACATAGGCTAATTTTTAACAAATAGAAAATCAAGCGGGCCTCTTCATCATTCATCGTAACACCCCTGCCCAATAATCAATAAACAGTGGCATGTCGATATATAAATAAATATTAAACGATGTCTTACAAGGCGCCTCCGTCATAGCCCACGCTTCTTAAACATTTTGCATAATGAATAGATATTCAACCGAAATTCGGGTTTTATTATGTTTTAAAAAAGTCGTTAGCTTTGATAAAGCCGCTGTTATGTTCTACGTTTACGATTGAACGAATGATATTAATTAATGTTGGACCGCTGTCAACATTTTTTACAATCTATACTTCTATACTATTATAATAAAGCGTAAACACACACTTCTTTGTTGCCTAAGATGTCAGCAATTACAGCATATTTTTGAATAATTCTTTCTTTAATAAAAAGCCCTACACTTACGTCAAGCTTAAGGCTATATATTTTCACGCCATAAAACTTAGGGGGTAAATATTTTAGATAAAAACCCTAATGTGGGAAAGAGACCATAAGTTGCTGCCAACATCAAGATAGCAAGATTGTCAAGGTTTGTCATGTTATGTAATTTTGACATTTTCTGATGATAATTTGTCAAATGTAAACAATAAAATAAAATTTTCATAATTCCATGCGAATGAAGCCGCACGGGATCAGCTAGATTAACTATAAATCTAGACATCGAGAGCATATTGTATGCAGACTATAAAATTATTTGTAGCTATAATCCACAAATTTAATTTATATCTCAACTTAGGTCTATGATGAAGGTCTAGAAAATGTATAACCTTACTAATATAAATGCGAAAGTTTAGATGGATGTTTGTTAGAATTTGTAGCCTAAACAGCCGAACGGACTTGGAAGAAATTCGGCATAGATGTTGAGCAGTCTGGGAGAATTTATACAAAGGCTACTTGCTTCTTTTTATTCCAAGAACGGAGTCGCGGGCGAAAGCTAGTATAAAGTATTAAAATATTAATGGCTGGCAATTTTTCACAATACCACATATTTATAATTTATACAGTCGATCTCTGATTAAAAACATTCATAGGACACGGGGAGCTGAATTTGATTTATAACCCGACCAATTGGACCTTACACACAGAACGATAAAATTTGAACCTTAACAGATAACAATAGGATTGTTTGAGACGAAATTAATAACTTTTTGGTGTATTACAATATTCAAACTTATTGTCAGCTCGTGTTTAGCTGCAAATATCTTCACAAGTGGACCCGTTCTGATTAGAGGATTACGCGACAGCCAGCAACATATGTTCCGCCCATATTTATAACTGCGTTGTAGGCATCGTCTCCTGCGATTTTCCGAGCCTCTATAAAGTGTGAATAGAATTATACAGTCTGGCGCCACATGCTGCATTTTTTTAGTGTGAGATTTCGTTTTATAATATGTCTGAGGTACGAGGGTCTGAGCGACCACTGGGTGTGTTAGTATAATGAACACTTCAGGTAGAGAACTCGACCCGCGTTGTTCACGTGTTTAAATTTATCGTTTACCATAAATATTTCCGACATTTATAATTAAATACATTAAACGCCTTTATTGCTTCGAAAGCAGTTTCGAATATTGTATACGTAGGATCTGAAAATGAAACCAACTAAAACTGATTTACATATGTCTCTAGTGATCATTGTTACTATTGTTGTATCCGAAATTAAATTAAACCATATCATTGTATTTGTCGGCATACCTAAGACAAATTCAGCTTTTTTACTTGGATAACATAAGCTTCAATTTTCTTTTGTTTAATTTAAACCCGACTAATACTTTATCCCAAGTACCTGCAAAACGTAATGCGGCATCGATTTTCTTTTCAACTTGCATCAATTGAATCCAATAAAGCGTATATAAGCCATTCGCATCACAAATTGTTACTTGGAATTCATTCCGAACATAATTCAATCTTTTATCTGGCGTGCGTACTATGAATAGGAAGACAATGCTTTAAGTAAATCCAGGATAACAGATAAAATAATAAATACATAAAAAATATTCTTGTTACTGCTACTAAAAATATCGTTTTATATCCCTTTCTGAAACAGCCAGAATAAATTAAAATAACGCTTTGATTTAAAATTACATTTCTGTATGATTAATTTACTATTCAATTTTGAATATAAAATACAAGTCCATGCGATGTCAAAATTCATGGTATCTGTAGTTTGTATTAGAAGTCGGTCGGGGCGGGCATCTCGCCGTCTGGGGGCCGATTTCTTTCCGTCTCGTGTAATTTTGTAATTTAACAGTAGCCCTCCGTTTATCTAAATGGACCAATGGCATCGGAAATGTTATTTTATACGATGATTTGACCATTAGAAAAATATAGAGTGCTTTTGATGATTATGGTTGTCAAATTCCGCGATACAAAATATACTGTACTTTATAATGAGTATTATTATCTTATTTTTTTATTAATAAATTGAAGTGTTTATTGTCTTCATATTGTACAACTTTTTGCTCGCGACGTCGTCCCCGTGAAATTAAAAAAATAATAAAATACATACAATGTTACTCACTGATAACGTAGCTTTTTAATTGTGAAAGAATTTTTAAAATCGACCCAGTAGTTTTTGAGTTATTTCTATTGAAATATTGCCCTACAAAAATACAAATCTTTCCACTTTATAATAATAGCATAGATTAAAAAAAATCATACCAGTGACACTACACAATAATACCGTTACCCACTAATACAGACTTGTTAGATTTTACAATATTACATATGTATAAAGAGCAAGAGGCACCGACGAAGACTTTGTCAAATCTTTGCGATAACCGCAAGGCCGCGCCGCAAAACACCTTCCAAGAATTAATTAAGTTAGCGAATTTTTCTTTCAAATTCTTATCAAGCAGGTTTGCTAATTCATGATAAAGTTAAAAGTCACCCATATTAATCACCATAGCACTTAATCTACACAAACTGCACGGGCGTTTTTATAACGCGTGTTAAAAAAAACGTTAAAATAGAACAAACATTTCCGTGTATCTGTTCATACGGGAGTGCTTTTTAACCCGCAGTATTGCATTATGAGTGCTAGTCGAACTAAGCGTTAAAAAAGCGCCCGTGAGAATATATGTTTAGATTTTAAATCCTATACAGCTTTTATTATTTTCAGAGTGAAAGGAAATTGATTCTAACACCGTTCATTTCAATTTAATTTCATTAAATCAAAATAGAAATTAATAGTACCGTATTCAGATTATATTGGTTCATGAACGACATTAACCACAAGAATGCAACAGCGTGTAAAATATGCGCTTGGAATGCCAAACTAATAAACTCTATATGATACGTAGAATATTGTATTAATCTGTTAATGATAAAATTAATTAAGATTACAACTTACATTAAGATAAAAAGATATAAAATGTATGCATTTCCATTAATTTTCAGAAAAATATTCTTAGTGAAACTTAATAAACCTCATCCAAGTGAACGTGATATTTTCTTTGCAAAAACCATCCATAACTCGTCACAATTTTTACGTACCTGTAACAAGAGAAAAATAATTATTAAATATAATTTTATAGTTTTATTAAATACATAAACTAATGTTACCTTCTCTTTTAATTTGAAGTAAAGACGTAAAGTAATAAGGGATTTGTGCAGCGCCCCTACCGGCCGTAAAGTAAAAGAAAATTTCTAACTTTTGTCGATGACGTTTCGAAAACCTTTCTCACAAATGTTCGTGATAATCTGCATTGGGATAAATATATCCGAATTAGAATGTATATGTAGACTTCCATTTTCTTAATAAGGTTATTACGCCTGTTGCAAAGGTCTGCGAGTGTATTAATTGTAAGATAAGGAGGTCGTGTCGGCGCCGGCGTTGCCAATACACTGACACGATGTATAATCTCTACTCTACGAACAACACGTGCCGAGCACCCACTAATATATTCAATTTGTATACAAACACATTTGTCATCTTGGATCGAAAAGAAACTTTTGAACTACATTTTCACGGTAGTATATCAAGTTGGTACTCCGGGCAAACTATTCCTCTGCATAAACTTGACTCTATCGTTGTTTTGGCCGCAGTATGGGAGAAAAACTTTTGAAGTAGAAGATTTGCTGATACTACGTTATTTTTCACGGAAGAAATAACTTGTTTCCCATACAATTTCTTCACTATAACATCCATGTAAACAATTCATGTCTGAAGCGCAAGCGAGGCGATAAAACTCGTAATTAACGAGCGAAAACGCGGAGCTGTTAAACGATCATAAAAATTATATCCAATTCAAAAATTACATTAACTTTATAGCCGTTGCTAACACGGATTGTGTTTATGTCGATAAAAATATGAATTTACATCAAAAATTACAAGTTATGATTATATTGGGATAAAAGATTATCCATACTTGTTTAAGTGAAGTTGCGTTTCCAGATATTAATCAAGTTATTGAGGATTTATTATAAACTTTCAATCGCTCAATCTGCGAGATAAAACTACACATGTATGGATAAATTTCCAATTAAGTTAAAGGTTAAGCCACGAGCTTTATTGTAGTGGTATTTGAACCTTATTCAAATGTTTCCAAGGCTCGTGATAAAGGCATAACCCACGCGGGTATCTAATCGAGGGCGGTCATAATCGATTGTCAACGCACCGGCTACGAAAAATTAAACGACACTTACTCCGAACAAAACTCCGCCGCCATAAATCGAGCGCGGCCGACACAAAAACAAGCCCAAAAAGAGTTAAGCGTTCGGGAGATCGTCGAATACAGATTACGGGGCGCAGGTGTTAAATAAAAATAACAAAATTGGACGCGGGCGAGGTAAAAAGAGGATCGGAGGCGGCCGCGCGGCGCCGGACCCGGCATTATTTCGTTTGCAACGCGCCTTCACTAAAAAACGACGTGTACCCGTCAAGTTAACCGGCAAGAGCACACCTTCGACACTCGCTGCGGCCGGCCCGCCCCAATACGCAACATTGCCTATACAAAATATACATAGTCGACTGGCACACACCTAATAAGGATTCAAATCGTCAACAGTCTACGGAAAAGGACATACAAACGCCATCGTCCGAATTAATGCGAGTCAATCCTTTTAAAGCCGGGAAAGCTGGGATTACCTAAGCTGTAAGGTTTCCTCTTACGGAGAATCGCGGCTCTAGTAATGAGCGGCCATTTTGTGTCGATCAAAGAAGACCAGCTATTAAAGACTGCTAATCTCTTTCCCGCGTAAGTCCAAATTGCTTACATCATTGCTGCTTGTGCAAAAACTGTAAGCATTTTGCACGCACGTCAACTGAAATCGATATGTTGCTACACCAGTCCGTAATTTACTGATCATGTATTAAAAAAATAACATATTTTGTATAGTCTGTTATTTGAAATAAATATCCAAATTAAAGTAAAATTGGTAATATCATGTCTACACTTTATATCTATAAAAAGGCATAGTATCCTGCACTGTACATATGCCGTCCAAATGCTTAACACCAACAAATCACGAAGACGGAAAACTAAGCTTTGACAGCAAAGGTAAAGCCGTAAATATCACCGAATACCCGGTTGTCGGCATAACACCACCGAAGTCGGCATTACATTAGACTAAGCCCTCTCCTAATTAAGTGCCGGGGATAAATAAATATGTGGATTATCGCACCATCTCGTGAGCTGCTCGATATAGAATTTAGAATGGAACTTTAAGCTCCCCTTAGCTTTAGGACAAGTATGCAGGATACGAGATTTTAGATATCGACCAACCAAGAGTATGGACATTTTTTAAAGGTACACGCATGACAAAAATCTAACTTTACCGTACTACCTACCGCCTGTGAGTCCACCCACGTGGAATTAAAAAAAATAAATTAGTGGTCTGTGTTCTTCTAGACTATCCTCTACGTCTGTACAAAATTTTGTCAAGGTCCGTTCATCAGTTTAGGCTACAAACTCTAACAAACATCCTGCCATCTATCCATCTTAACTTTATCATTTATATTATTAGTAAGATTTAACTGTTACGTAAGAAATTCAGGACGATTGATGACGTCACTGGTTCGGGTGTCACGTTTTTCGGGTAATCAAGTAAATTACAGATAGCTTACATTAACCGGCTCTAAGGTATGCATGATCGGGCACGACCGTATACGTGTTGGCGGATACAGAGCCATCTGTGGAAAAGTTGTCAAAACACGAGATCTCAGTATAAAGATAGCCGAAACGAGACGAGTTTATGACTCCAGTGATGTGATACTGTGTTAACTTTGTCACTAAGCTACAAAATAAGATATGATCTCTTTAAAAAATCATGAATTCTGAGAACATGCGACTTGATTACAACCAATTATGTTTAACGACAAACGTTTTATCCTTTTCAAAGGAAAAAAACAGATACACTGATAACAATAAAGATGTTTTATTTATTTATATGAAAAGACCAGCTTTCGCCCGCGACTCCGAGTGAGATTATAAAAACAAAAGTGAGTAACCTATGTGTTCTTCCCAACTATTCTCTTCGTCTATGCCAAATTTCATCGAGATCCGTTCAGCCGTTTAGGCTACAAACATCCATCCGTCCATCCATCTTAACTTTCGCATTTATAATATTAGTAAGAAGTAAGATAAACAGACACAACAACGTACTCTAACGCTTATTTAGCTTTGATTACATCGTTTGAATACCGCATACCTTTGCAGACTTTATACAAGTTTACAAAAATGTACTAATTACATATATCGTAGTAACTTAAAAAACTCTTCCTTACAGTAAAAAACACGTCGATATGTAACATAATAAGTAAGGTATATAACAAGTCTAAGGGCCCGTCCTACCACTGGCTGATAGAGGTTCCGATAGATAGAACAAAATTCGATATCCATCATATATTTTATACGTTCGATTGTTATCAGACAATTTACAATTTGGTGGGACAGGCCCGACAGGACATTTGCTCGTCAATCTGGTACTCAGTAGACATCACGTCTTAGCTAATTATACGCTCTAAGAAAAAACGTTGCGCGAAAACATTTAAAGTGTGCAATAAATCCACACAAGATAGAAAATGGATGTGGAACTTATATTGCTCCACTTCGAGTCAATTAATACTTACTAAGAGCATCGGTGGCTCAGTGGTTAGAACACTTGACATGTAATCTACAGATCTTAGTTTCGAATCCCGCCGTGTACCAATGTGATTTTCGATTTTTCGAATTTTCAAATGTACATAATTTACCCGACGTTCATACGGTGAAGGAAAACATCGTAATGCAAGCTGCACATATCGGCGAAGAAATTTAAAAATATGTGTGAAGTCAACCAACCCGCACTTGGCCAGCGTGGTTGACTTTGGCCTAGTCACCCCCCTTATTAGGGTAAGCTCTGAGCCTCTCGGTGGGGAAGTACATATAGTGAGCTGGTGATGATCATGATGATGAATACTTACTAAAGCGTTCCCTTAGTATTGATTTTTCATACTAAATTTACAGTAAATCTCCTTGAGAGATCTTTCTCTTTTAATTTGTTAACCATAATAATCACACGACATTACACCGATATTACTACTTACCAAGTTTTAACCGTGCTTAATTAGTTTGTAATGAACAGTTTAAAAGAGTTAATTATATTAGGAAATTAATTATTTTCTAATTATACTACTATTATAATTAATAGGAAGTTAATTTACTTTAGTCGTGGGAATCTTAGCTGTTAAGAGAATTCCAATTTAAAGATCGTTTATTTTACCTTAATTTCTTCTTTTATTTATTTGATTTAATAAAGTCATGTTAAGACTTCCGTTAAAAAGTGACTTCCGAAGTCCTACCTATTAATTTCTAAATACGACGCTAAATCTCATTGGTACAATAAATTATGCGTTTAATGCAGATTTCAAATAGACCGAATACATCATCATCGAAAATAATCAACACGCAACGCGTCGATTCCATCGTTGTTTAGCATAGTTATGCGTAAACGTACAACGCGCAAACTATGTAACGAATTGGTAAGGAAATCGAGCGGAACGCGATACTTTGCTTACAATCTAAACGGGGCTTTGTTGTAAAACAAATGCCTCATTTTAGAGGGGTAACGCCCTAGATTGTAAGCTCGCCTTCGCCAACAACAATACGTTCTTAGTATTTTCACATTGGGGTCGTTGACTTGTAAACAAACGCGATTCGTGCCGAAATATACGCACGATCGCGTAACGTATACTGACGTAACTAACCGTATTAGACAAGACCGTACTTTACGTTATGTTCACTTGCAGTTCACTGCACATTATATCATGAACTTTCGTGCAATTTTATTTCATACAATCCAGTATTCACGAAGCTGTAAAAGTCACCTAAAACTAGATTTAACGGGCAAAATCTAAACTAAGACTCTCCTTAAGTTAACAATAGGTGTAATAGTGTTACACGAAATTCCTTTAACGCATAACGATCAATACAAATTACGTCTATCAAGATTTCGCCACAAATGCACTTACCGCCTCTCAACGAGGACAAAGCACGGTTTTTCAATCTACCCTCACATCGGAGATCGTATCTGACAAGCACGAGCACGTATACACGAAACGCAGCCATAAGGAAAAGGTTTATTCCCACACTGAGAGCATAAATTCAATAATGTCAAAAGTAAAAAGTTATCTTAGTTCGTAAGCATCGTTAAAGCGAAAAATTCCAATCCAGCTCTAGCGAAATAAAAAAAAAAGACTAATCGTAAAACAATACATTAAATTTTTCGTAATTTCTACCTACACCATAGTATATCTTCATGACCCTTTATCTATTTCCAATTTTTATATTCAACGCAATAATAGTACATGTACCGGGAATCGTATTCGAAGTGGTTACATTACATCGGGCTAAGGATTCGTCACGGGTACAGTCGCAACGCATTAAGGTATAATGCGGATCTCATCTCTTCATGATGTTTTTTATCGATTGTAGCCAAGATCTTATATCAAGCTCATATATCCATCTCCCTCATTATCTTAGTAAAAAACAGAGATAGCAATAATGTTACTATACACGTGGTACGGAAAAATTCACGGTTATGTGTCAAGCTTAACCCTGAAGGTGGGATTAAATTTAGAAACGGTCGTTTTATAAATAATGATAAAAAAATCTTGACATTTAGTGAGAAATCATTCTTTAGCGTATCAAATGACTTACCCGAAATGGTAGGCTTAAGTTATGGAGCTTAGAATATATTAAAATACTGGCTGTCGCTTGCGACTCCGTCCTCGAGGATTAAAAAAACGGTTTAATATCCTATGTATTATTTCAGAGTACGTTCTACGTCTATGCCACACATACATCCAGTCATCCATCTCAACTTTCACATCTAAAATATTAGTAAGGAGTGATATTGGATTTATAACCGAATAAATTATTGACAATTCTTGGGAGTTTTGGATAGCTGATTGTGAATTCATACAGAAATCTTACAAGGAACTATTGAACTTTCGGTTCGTGTATGATAAACAACTGGGGACCATTTAAAACAGTCCGTGTACAGCTTTAAAAATATAACACCTCTATAAGGCCTAGGGCAGGAAAAGCAAGTTTGAAGTGTGTTTCAAAGACGAAGGCGGCTAGCAAAGGGCGGAGAGAGGGGGCACAGGGCGGAGGGTCGAGCGCTATTGTCACAAGGTGTTGGGGCCACGGAGACGACTCCAAAAAAAGAAAAACAACATTGTACAAGGGTTGTCAGATAAAATATATCAATATGATCAGTTTATTTTAAATTTTAAAAGGTATTTTATATAGTAAGACATTGTAATAAAAAATATCTTGCTAATAATACATTACCTTGTATTACGATGGACAACATCGCAACTCTACTTAGCTATCACTTAATACTTATAATTACGTCACAAGTAGTTGCTTATTTCCTACACTGCTATTACAAGCCGTCTCTATACTTACAAGTAAACAACTTTTTCCCGATAGGGATACGCCAGTACGATTCCCACGCGAGATTTGCGAGCAAATCGAATAAGGCTAGGTACACACAAAACACAGCTCGCCAACAGATCGAGACAAATATGGCACCGATAACTTCATCGAGATTCCGAGAGCGTTGTCAATGAAAAAATATACAATGTCGCAGCGTATGTGTGAATCGTTCATAATTATTGCATACCATGCCTTATTGGCTCGTAGGACATTTACCGTACGATTATAAACAACGTGCACTCACGTAAATGTCGATAATGCAGATTCAATTTAAAATTCCCCCCAATTTTTGCATCAAAACTGGTTTCTATTATTAAATCAAAAGCCAATATACATCGTTCCATTAAAAATCAGCACAAGGCAACACTGATTCTGTATGTAGAACATGAGGAAAAAGTAACGTAAATTCAACTGAATGAACAGTGCAAAATTGAGTCATAACACAAAATTAATTTCCATTCAGGTGTTACGCGATTTTCGTATACTGAAAAACCACAATGAATCAACTAGTACGTCGGAAGTAAACTACTAATTATTATAACATTTCTATTAATAACGTATTCCTCATCAAAGCTTGTGTAACGATCTCCTCTAAAATTGGATGTAACGTCATATATGAAGTCGGAACACAATTACTCTAATATACGTTCGACGACTAAAGACTTATTTATCGAGATCTAAATACAAGTATCGAATCTTGAACCTAAATGTATTAGTTCAAAAATCATTTCTAACATTCAAAGTGATATTTAATAAAATTTAATTTTTAAATGTGACAGCCCTGAGCATCTCCTATAGTATTGTTATTATAAAATGACCCATCTCAATGTCGAACGTTTCGGAGAAGAGTGGGGTCCTTACAGCCGACGTAAGCGTCTTTAAGCGCTTTATAGCCGCTCATTTCTGACACCTCGGTAGATACACTCTTATAGCCCAATATAGTAAGCAAGCGATATCGACATCCTAAGATCATTTACCATATCTAACTTGAAAAGAATTCCTAACAGATTATAGCAACAATGAACCCGTTTTTTTTTAGATCTTATAAGATTTCATATTATAAGTAGATTGTCCATTTATATGCTTTCTTATCACTTAATGTTTGTCCTACAATCAGGATAATTGTGATTTTTACGAAACAATTTATCGTAACAGCTTTTAACTACTATGTCTGTGGATTTATTTAGCTTCCTTAAAGAGACATATCCGTCTTGAAAATTTTAACACAATCACAAAACTGGAGCTTTACCTTAGTTTTAGATAAACTTTCTGTTCGATACGACAAATAGCTAACGAACGAAACCTAATGACATTTATTTGTAAAGTAATATAATTTATCAGTAGTTGAAGTGGTAATACTGTCAAATGATTTTCGACAACTCAGCTAAGATATATGCACCTATTACATGTAGGAGGTATGAAAATACTAAGTCGTGTAATGCTTGGTTCACACTGAGTCAGTATAGTTGAACAGAAGCGCAAGGATGACAAGGATTGTATGGACTCACTGGCGTCAGTTAGTGCTACATTATGACAATTGAATGCCAGTCCAGTTATTGAGTTCTAATGTCCAATTGTACAGGTGCGATTCAGGCATAATGCTGGTAACTTAGTGTACTGTGGTAGATACTGACTGAATCACAGGTTTAAATTTTTCGCAGTCTCGGTTCAAGAGTGTATCGCTTCTCCCATTTTCGTACTATTACGGTTGCATATTCTTATTCAGTACCTATAGTATATCTATAGCACTGGAACCTAAATATTGTGTTGACCTTATTTTTTTAGTGAAAGATTTCAGATGGTCAAATCTAATTTTAGTTACAATTTTTACATGACTTGCGGTGCATGCCATCTGTTGACAAATACGTTAAACTTATGAAAATTCATCAAAATAAAATCCACTGGACAGTATGTTTATTTTAGAGGCTTCTAAAGCAACTGTACAATAGATTTACGTTGATTTACTGTAACATATGTATGATTATTTAAAACTGATGTAAATTTCCGTAATATTTACTTATAAAATAGTTTCTGATCAAAAAATATAACTCTGATGATATTGTCACATTGTGAATTTATTAGTAAATAAACGGGTACTAAGAAATTGCAATTAATTGTTTAATACTAAGCTACCGAAAACATCTTCTAACTTAGGCAAAATCTGAGTCAAATGATATACAATAAGCCTATTATCAATGTATTACTTATAATCAAATAAAATAGCTAAACACGATTAAAATGAATGTAAAACCTCAAGTTTTACAATTGTAATATATAGTATGCTTACCCATTTCATGTAAAGTTCGCTAAAAACACGATAATGCAAATTTACACACAAAACACCATAAACATTACACAGTGGCAGCCATATTACTATTTTAGTATTGCCAGATTCAAAAAAAATGATCTCTTATCAAAACCAAATGGTCCCATTTTGTTACAGAAAAGTAGATGTATTGAATTTTAGAAATCATACAAAAATAGTTACGCGTTTAAATATTAGAAAAGAAATTGTTTCAACTATTATAAAGATATCTTAGCTTTTTAATCATCATCCATTTGCCCGTATACCTTAAGGAGAGGTCAGCACAGTATGTGCTGCTCTTCCATGCATCTCCATCTCTATCAGCCATAATATCTGAAACCACTTCTTTTTTAGGCATATTCATTATCACACAATTCATCCATACTTTCTTCGGTCTTTCTCTACTTTTGTAGCCACCCACATTCAATCTTAAAACTTTCTGGTTACTTATATCTTACCTTTTTAATGTCACACATTTTTAAAAACAAGGCTTTTTTAAACCTAGATAATTATAATTTTGTAGGAAATCATATTCCCCCTTATTTCTAAAATGATGAACAACTTAGAAAAATAAATGGAGAAAAAGTCTTAATATTTTTTCCTAATATACTCTGTGACAAATTTTAATGTTGCCAGGCCCGGCATTGTTTTCGAGTTCTTTTTGTGTCAACAGCTGTCAAAAGGGTAGGGTTTTATTTCGTGTTTTAGTAAATCGAAAATAATCTTAATGAAATTTATTTAAAGAAAATTGGAACGAGTGATAAATGAAGTGAAATATCTCTGTTATTCATTACTTCTTTATATTTCAGCTGAACAATGGTACAACGTCTTACTTTTAGGCGACGTTTGTCGTACAATACCAAGTCAAACCAAAGGAGAATGTGAGTTGAATTCTTTATTTGATTGTTTAAAAGACTAATTTAATGTTCTCTTGCGTATTTTGGTAATGTTTATTTTATAGTGAGTAAAATACAAAAAGTTAGAAATGTTTTCCAAACATAACCTCTCAGTTGCGGCTTTAGTAACATCTCAATGTTTTTATACCATTAAATATGCTAACAATTTCTTCTTCATTCATACATAAAAATAAGCGAATTGTATAAATATTAACCATAAAAATAACAGATAAAGTCGTAGACAAATGGATCGGTGTTCATCCTCAAATTTTAAAAGTTATCCCTGCTAACCATTATTTGGAATGGTTAGCATTGCTTGTTCATTATGATATTGAAATATTTACAAGTATTTAAAAGCTTATAGTGACTCTTAGCATGATTAAAAACATGGCTAAAATTGTAGTATTTAATATAGATAAACTTAACCAAGAACTTTGGCAGTCTAGTTCAATCTATAGCGAAATTAGTTTGTGTAATTCACCCTATTAGAATTGTTTCAGATGTTCATACTAATGTGAATGTGATTTTGACAAAAAATTAAGCTGTATAGCAAATCTTTGCTTAATTATTATTGTACTGATTGTTTATACATAGATAATAATAAAAGACTGATGTAAATCTTTGCCAAATTATACACTTGTTATAGAACTTTATGTTGTAAATAAGAGAGGTTAAGTAAAATAAAAATATTGTTTAAAATGTTAATTTCAGAGTCCGAACTCCTGGTGGTCGCCTAGTGTATCAGTATGTTAAGAAGCCCAAGAAGATCCCGAGATGTGGCCAGTGCAAGAGCAAGCTCAGAGGTATCCAGCCGGCCAGGCCTGCTGAGCGCTCACGCCTCTGCTATCGTAAGAAGACAGTGAAACGTGTATATGGAGGTGTCCTCTGCCACAAGTGTGTTAAACAACGGATTGTCCGAGCTTTCCTTATTGAAGAACAGAAGATTGTAAAGGTTCTCAAAGCTCAACAGGCCAGTGCAAAGGCTGGCAGGAAAGCTGCGAAGTGAACTAGTATGTAAATAAATTACAACAAAAAAATACTTGTTTTCTTTTACTATAGAATACCTTTATAATAATCTGTTAATATTTATAATAGATGTATCATGTGAGATTAAGACATTCCAGTATTTTTTAATGCAGACAAAAAATGTCTGAGAATATAAGATTTTAGAGTGTACCAATGGATTGCTAGGTCCCCTTTTCCAATCCTTACAAAACGACAATATCTGCTACTGGAATAGTATTACAGCCTGTAATTTACAGGCAAGTGACTTGACAAACTACTGGCCAGGTGTGAACCGCGCATTAGAGCCCCTTCATACACGATAGAACAACAGTGTATTACTATGTTATTACATAACTGCGTGGATTTTAGTAACTTATGTTGCTGAATCTACCTCCACGGAATTTATTACAATGAGTTTTTTATATAAGTTTGCTGCACATGAGGAAGGTCCGTCACGTTAGTGAAAAAGAGGATCATATTTTTCTTTTTGTCCGTGAAAAGGGTTACCACCTTTACGATTTTTGCCGAAAATATTTTAAGAATTGCTAAGTCATTAACACAAAAACAATTGTTTTAAAAAGGAATTTACTGTTATTTTTCGAAGAATGTGTAATATTCGTATCTTTATTTTACGAAGATTTTGACATAACTACTGTGACGATTTCGATTAGGTTTTAAAATCGAGGTAAAACAGGAAATTAAATTGAATGTTGGTAACACTGCACTGTTTGTATAAATTGAGTAATCACTGTTGACGAGCAACATTGTGAAATATTTTCTCATTAGGAAATTAGAAATTAAGTTTTTATATATCCAATAAGTTATTTATTATTTTAAAATTACAAGAACTGTGATATCTTTTATTTAATACAAAATGTCGAATCCCTGGAAGAAAGTTCAAGCACCAGTCGATGCACAAAATCTTTCGGATATTATGTCAGAGGAGTATGCAAGAGGACTTCAAGTAAAAGAAGAGATAAAATTCGCAGAACAGGTATCGGATCAGCATATAGTTACAGAATCAAACGATTTACCTCCTGAAATTTTACAGCATATTGCTGAATGTAATGTGAAGGATTATTGCGACTCAGACGCAATTATTGCGAAAGTTTTGCAATGTCAATTTGACAAAGAATACGACGATGAGGTAAAGAGAGTAGAAAAGAAGAAGAACGGGGATGCAAAGGTATCAGTGTCTTATAATAATTACCGTAACATTCCCGATCATTTAGTATATGATTCTGATTCGGACGATGATGTGGAGCGAATAGGTAAGAAAGACTGGGATCGTTTCGAAACCAATGAGAAAGAATACGCGAGTCTTCCGAAAAGAGGTTTTATTATGAAAGACGGTGAAATGGTGACTAAACACGACAGTGTTATTAACGGGAGAAGAAATGCTTGTCGTATTATGGCCTTTCCTCCTGATGTGTGCACTGGAGATGGTGCTGGATTCGACATGAAATTGCCCAATTCTGTGTTCAATCAACTTAAGGAACATACAAAATGCAACCAAAAGAAACATAAGCTGCTGGATAGAAAAGAGAGCCATGCTACCGCTGAAATGGGTCTGGATGAACCGACCAGACTTATCTTGTTTAAGATGATCAACAATGGAATGTTAGAAGATATTAATGGAGTTATATCTACTGGCAAAGAGTCTGTTGTGTTGCATGCCAATGGAGATCAGTCATTCCCCGACTTGACAGTCCCTAAAGAATGTGCAATAAAGGTATTTAAGACTACACTGAATGAGTTTAAAACTAGAGATAAATATATTGAAGCTGACTATAGGTTTAAAGATCGCTTCTCTAAGCAGAATCCTCGTAAGATAGTGCACATGTGGGCTGAGAAGGAGATGCACAACATGATGCGTATGCAGAAGATTGGCTTGAACTGTCCTGACATGGTGTGCCTGAAGAAGCATATTTTGGTGATGTCTTTCATTGGGAGAGACAACAAGCCAGCACCGAAGCTGAGAGATGTTATACTGAAGCCTGAGAAATGGGAGAGTGTCTACAATGAGATTGTAGATGCTATGTACAAGCTATATAATGTGGGGCACTTAGTTCATGCTGATTTATCTGAATACAACATTCTCTGGTGGGAGAACAAATGCTGGTTTATTGATGTTTCCCAGTCAGTGCAACCTGATCATCCTAATGGTCTGGAGTTCCTGCTGAGAGACTGCAGGAATATTATTAATGTAAGTATTTTTATTATACAAGTAGAAATATTCAATATTAACAGAAGTACTTGTGTTTTAAAAATATTCATATTTTGTTTCTTTTTCAGTTCTTTGAGAAGAAAGGTGTACCAAACATGAAGTCAGCCGATGAACTCTTTAAGAGCATAACTGGATTTGACGAAGTGGATGTTAACTTATTAGAGGGAGTGCATACAACATACAATGCCTTGTCTTCACGATTCGAGATTGCTCCGGACGACAATAGAAATGTCAGCTATCCATTTGAATATTGCTGGCAGAAAACTAGCGAAGTGAAACAGCCTAAAGAAGATATTGTTGACAGTGATGAAGATGAATTTGAGGAAATGTGGACACATTCTATTCAGAATAAACCTGTTGATGCAGCAGCTAACTTTGGCAATGAAGTACAAATGCCTGTCTCTGAAAGCAGTTCAGAAACAATCATAGACAAGAAAGTAAGTTTTGGCAATGTCATAGATGTTGCCATACCTAAAAAGGTTGGGGATATAAGTAGTGGTTTCATTGATAAAAAGTCTTAAAAATAAAAGTATTTGTATACCATTTTAACTTTATTGCGGCATAAATATATTTATGGCATGAATTTTTATTCTTTCATAAAGGAGGAAGAAAAAAAAGACAAAAAAATTGTGGACAAGTGTTAATAAAGTGCAGATGAATTTGATAACTGTTTTTTTATAACACAACATATATAGCAAAATATATTTTAAAGCTGAAGATTGTTTTAAAAAACAATTGTTCAGTGCTATCAAGTCTAGAATTGTTCATTGAGATAACTTAAAGATTAAATGAGATCCATAAAAGCAATTACAATTTAAAATTCAGCTGTGAACAAAATTGTCATCTTTCTCTTCACTATACAACGCCTGCAACAATTCTGTTTGTTGTGTTGTCAGATATGGCTTAGTGTCCGGTGCTACACTTATCAATGACTGGAGATCTCCCACAGTACAGCTGATAATAATAGATTGTAATTTCAGCTTCAAATTTATATTAAATGGTATTGCTGGAACAAAAATATAACAATTACAAAATTGATTCAGCTATTAACTTTATACACACCCATGTAAATTTTGTATTTATATTATGAAAATAAAATAAAACACAAGTTAAATCTACCTTCACTCTCCACATCATTCATCAGGTCATCAAACAATGCTTTGAGGGATTCCGTCTTACTTTCATCATCTGGTTTAACAAGTAATGTCAACAACACTCTACTTACTTGAATTCTAAAAAAAAAACACAATACTGTATATTATTCACACATTCGAATACAATAGGAATTGAATTTTTATGCTTAGTAAGTACTTACTCAGTTAAAATTCCATCAGGAATATTCTTATTAGAATCAAATATTGTGTTAGCTAATTGCAAAGCATTGTCATATTTACCTATAAATATATAACATTGTTATATAATTCACAAAATAAAGAAGCTTTTATAGTTTACATATGTTTTAGTCAATCTTAACAGTGGTTGCAGAGAATAGAAATTGAGGTGTAGTGGTATATGAGGAGAGGGCACTAAACAGCATGTTAAGACCTTGGTTTTGCAAGACATTTGAAAAGCCTCTATGATACGAAATTATGACCATTAGAATTTACTAGCATTATAATTAAGTGCTAAAACACACAGACGTCTTTTGAATGTCTTTTGATGACAGAATGTCGACAATTGCATATTTATAGGGAGGGCAACAAGATATCTGTCTGTGTATATCCATATAAATTTTCAGCCTTTGAAAATCAGTCATCAAAAGGTTGTTTGAAAGACATCCATGTGCTTTTTGCACTTAAACTTCTTTAATTTAAATTCTTGGGTAAAAAGAAATATATATTTTTTTAATGCCATTAAGTTAAATGTAATACACCATACCACAATCAATAAGCAAGTTGAGTAAATTTCTCATGTACATTAGTTTCATAGTACTTTCATCTATTATCTCCAAAGCTTCTTCGTAATACGTCACTGCTTCTAATTTGTGGTTCAAAGAGACTAAATTGTTGGCAAGCTCCATTAGTATTGAGGTTCGTATCGGCGACTTGTCTGGATACTTGCTTAATGCTTGCAAGTAGCAACCTATTGCTGCCTGGAATTACAATTAAGCATAAAAAAAATGAAAAAACATCTTTGGTAACATATTTACACTCTGTGTTAGCAAACTACACTATCAAAAATATTTATGCAGAGAGAATTATATTATTTAAACCAATACATTGAGATAACCTCTAAATTCTCTCTATCTGGGCTATCAAATTTCAAAGCTAAAATTTTGGCTTCAGCTTTAATAAACTGTCGGGCTGCAGCAAGATACTGTTCCGCTTCTCCCAAATGATTCCCAGCCAAAGCCTCACATTTCGCTGCTCCAATGTACGTTTGACCAGCGAAAGAAGGCTGCTCCGAATGTTCACATTGTATTGCTAATCCTATGAACTCGTTTGTAGCTTCAGATACATTTGGTTTACGCATAAACCTCCTAAAACATGATTATCATCAACTATTCATTCTAAACTACTGGATTTAGAATACCGAAGCGACATGAAACACCAACTTTTTCAACTTTGTGTTTATGTTGACATACTGCTCGTCGAAACTTGCATTAAGGTCAGTCGACATAATGAGTAACAAATGTTTAGTTGTTCAATCTTAATTCAGTTAATTCTCTATAATTAAGCTGGTATAACGAAAATTAATAAGTAAACAATAAAAAGTATCTTTTATAAAATAAAATGACAGACAGATGACAGTTCGTGTGTCAAATGTCAAGAACAATTACAGATACAAACAAAATAGATAAAGTATTTGTTGCCTTTTAACTTAATAATATTCAAGAAAACAAAATCAACGTGAAATATAAAGCATAAAATAATGCAGCATCAGAAAAACTGAAATTTGCCACTTTCTTCCACTCAAATTACAATTTACCCAAGGGATTCAAGAAGAGAAAAATATTTTTTCTCTACTCTGTGGTCTGTCAAAGTCAAGTGTTGGAATTAGTTGCTTTGACGTGTCTTTCTCTCATAATTTGTTAATTTTTGTGTAAAATAGTGATGATTTTCTAACTAATAAAGTTAATTAACATCAAAGGAAATTTTCCGATATTTTCTAACAGAATGGATTTTCTGAAGAGCGGTCTGAAGACCGTTCTTGGTGCGCCGGAACCTGGCCATCATCCTTCAGGCGCTGAAACGGTAACATTCGTATTTATTTTAGTGAAGTAATATTGATAAAAACTATTTATAATTGACGCCAGCGGTATAAAGTTATATTTTCTACATTTGCGTGGGCGTGGTACAAGCTGAGCTCATAATATGGCTGTTATAATAGTTTACACGTCTGACAATATTTATGTTTTCGCTCATATTACATTCAGTCTGAAATTGCAAAAATATTATGATATCGCTGTTAACAATGTGTAAATTAATAACTGTTTAAATACTACTTGATATTATACAAAATGATTTTACTATTCTGTTATAATGAGGTAGACATTTAACAATTTCTAACATGTAGATTAAACTTGAAGTTATTTTTATTTAATTTAAGGCAAGCTCGTATTTCGCACAGGGAATTTGAAATTTAACACTAGAACTATAACAACAATATATTTATCATACCTAGTGGTTATATAAATAATATGAAATTGACAAAATTGCTAGTCCAACATCAACATTTCAAAATCCTTTTTAATCTGAAAATTAATTATAATTTAGTAAAATATTTCTTATCACTCTAGGTAGAGCGATTGGTGGAGAGAGTCAATAATTCAACACTATTGGAAGATCGCAGAGATGCATGCAGAGCATTGAAGGCTATGTCCAGGACATACAGAGTAGAGGTGGGAGCTCAGGGGATGGAGACATTAAAGCAGGTTCACATTTGTTTCATTTCTTAATAAATTTAATGATACATGAATACTGATAATAAGATAGTTCCTACACCAAACACCATGAATTTACCATTCACAAGTATGACATGACATTGTCAGTAAAAGTAAAACTGAAATAACAGTATCATAAAACAGTGCATCTGTTTAGCATATTATCCTTAACAAGTATAGACTTGTGGACAATAGACAAATCTAGAATACGGATTGTGTTAAAAGACACAAAAACATAAATTTTTATTATATGCATAGAAGTAATAATGTTATTCTAAAATGCTTTTCTAAATTATAGTGAAATTGTGGTTTTTCTAGGTTTTAGAATTAGATCGTGCTGACAGTGAAACAATAAATCATGCTCTTAATACTTTAAATAACGTTATGTCGCCGTCACAATTCGAAGAGGAAGAAGATAATCCTCAAGTACCAATGAATATCGGAGAGCAGTTCTCGGAAATGTTTATAAAGGATCATAATAATGTACAATTAATTCTAGATTTACTTGACGAGTATGACTTCAGAGTGAGACTGTCCGCAGTGCAGTTGCTAACGTCTTTGTTAACGAATAGACCGAAAGATATGCAAGAAATAATTCTCGTTAAACCGATGGGTGTGTCTAAAATGATGGATCTTCTAAGTGACAATCGAGAGGTTATACGAAATGAAACATTACTTCTATTAATAAAACTAACAAAAGGTAATGCGAATATACAAAAGATTGTCGCATTTGAAAATGCATTTGACAGATTATTCGAAATAGTGTCAAGTGAAGGATTCTCTGACGGTGGAATTATTGTTGAAGATTGTTTATTATTGATGTTAAATTTATTAAAGAACAACAATAGTAATATAAATTTCTTCAAAGAGGGAAGTTATATTCAACGGATGCTGCCGATGTTTAACACACCGGAGGAGAATGAGGATGCAGGGTGGTCACCGCAGAAGGTCTCAAATGTTCACTGCATGCTCCATATAGTCCGTACATTGGTATCACCGAGTAACTCAGTACAGATAGTCTCTGATTGTCAAAGAATATTAAAGAATGCAGGATTATTGGATTCTCTGTGTAATATATTAATGGCAAGTGGTGTACCAGCTGATATACTAACGGAGACAATAAATACAGTCGGAGAAGTTGTCAGAGGGAATATTGTAAACCAAGAATTTGTTGGTAATGTAATGGCGCCTTCAAATCCGCCGCGGCCTGCTATAGTAGTGTTACTGATGTCTATGGTCAATGAGAAGCAGCCATTCTCTTTAAGGTAAAAAAAAAATATTAGCTAATAGTTTAGTAATGATTTTTTATTGCACATTTTTTATTGATGACTAAGGCTGAAACAATGGAAATAAAAAACTAGTTTTTTTTTAATTGCACTTATAAATTAATGCTTACTTCATAATATATTTATTTATTAATAAAATTAATGATTAATTAATAATATTCGTTCAATTAATAAAAAAAACTCAGATTTTTTTTTATAATGTAAGTTGGCAAACGAGCAAGCGGCCACCTGAATGCACCGAAATGTGAAGCGACCGCTGCCCATAAACATCCGCAATTGCAAATGCGATGCCTGCCCTAATTGACGGAGGAGGAGACGCACATAAAGAGGACATTTCCTCCCTCGTCCTATGCGTCTCCTTCACCGTCAGATCCACTTTTTCTTCCCATCCTTTCCTGTTAAGAAAAGGGTGGAAAGTAAGCGACTAAAATTAGGCCTCCGACAACACACTCATCACTGTACGCGGAATTGCTTCCACTTCACGCTTGTTTTCTGTGTGGTCGTGGTATTACACTGGGCGAGCCAACCCATTTGTGCGAAGATGTTAAAGCGGGCTCTACCACTGTTGATGTTAGATACTCCAAAGGGAAAAATACTTATAATTACTTACGATAACCATGAGAATTAATACTTATTTTACAGATGTGCAGTTCTATATTGTTTCCAATGCTACCTATATCACAATGAGACTAGTCAAGGGAACCTAGTTCAGACACTCCTACCATCTTCCACTGATGTATCAAATCTAACAAGCGGTCAATTACTCTGTGGAGGTCTCTTCTCCTCTGATGTGCTATCAAATTGGTTCTCAGCGGTAGCTCTGATGCATGCATTGATAGAGAATCCTATACAAAAGGAGCAATTGCTGCGAGTGTTGTTGGCAACTAATATTGGAAGTACTCCCGTCTCGTTGTTACATCAGTGTACACTGTTGTTGCAGCAGACGACGAAATTGCAGTCAAAGGTAAGATTAGTTAAGGTTTAACTTGTAATTATGGATATCTGTTTTTTCTTAAGTTTAACTTAAAAAATCATGTATCTTATTGACTTAAATGAATAATTATCTAATTAACTTTATCCAATTGTCGTTTTGATTGCTTACTCTTATTGAAATGCTTTTAATTGTTGAACTAGCGGTCACACAAGATCGGTGTTAAAAGAACGTATTAAGTAGCCTATGTATTTTTTTCATATGTGTTCCGTATCTTTGCCAAATTATATCGAAATTCGTTGAATCAACTTTAAAGGCCGGCAACGCATTTGTAATTTCTCAAGTGTCAATGGTCGCGATTGAGTACTTTGGGTTTCTGTCGCTCGTTTATCCCATTCTCTTACAAAAAACGCATCTTTTATAATATTAGTAAGATTTTTACGTTGGATATCTATTTTTCCTTCATTGTTTCGATGTAAATGTAGTGTGTGCACGTGTTGTGTTGTGCGTGAGGTGGCGCTGCTGATGCTGCTGAGCCAGTGGGCGGCGCGCTGCGGCGCGGCCGTGAGCGCGGTGCTGCGCGCGCCCGGCGCCGTCGCCTACCTCGTCAACCAGGCCTGCTGCAACGACCACGACGACAACGAGTACCTGCTGCAAGGTACCCTCAACGCCCCCTCCCCCTCCATACATGACCACTGTGTATCCGACTCGAAGAACCAATGTTTTATACCCTTTTCTAGCTGTCGACAGTGACTCCATCCGCGTAAGATTAAAAGAATGCTTAAGTAACTTATGCGCTCAAACTATGATATCCATCTCAATTTCCGCATTTATATTAGTAAGATATCGCGATTACAAAACATTTTTATTGTTTACATGTGTAAAAGTTTAAAATGCAAATTTAAAAAAATTAAATGGAAACAAAAAGGCCTTTTGCCATTAGCTAACCGTAAACATAGCAATTTTACTCTGCTGCTAGGTCTGTAGTTCTCGTTCTTTCTTCGCATGACTTTATAATTTCTTCATTAAATTAAATAGTACGTGTAGTGCTATTAAAAAAGAATAACGGCTGACGTCCAACATAGCAAAAAAGTGCTTTATTAGTGTAGATTAAATTGCCCTTTACAGTTTAATAAAGGCGTATATAAATTAGGTCTATCGGCGTTCCTGCTGGCGATCTGCATCCACTTCAACGAGGACTCGGTGGAGGGCTACACGCGCGAGGCGCTGAAGCAGCTGGTGGTGCGCCGCGTCGGCATGGACACCTTCGTGGGCAAGCTGGCCGAGGTGTCGCGCCACGAGCTCTACAACAAGGCGGCGAAGCACCCGCAGCTGAGGGCGAAGGCGCCCGCGGAAGTGCTCATCGATTACGAGTTCTGCAGGCTCTTTAAAGTACTGGAAAGTAAGTAGTATTTCTACAACAGCTGATTTATTATCGAATATTGAGATTGTATTTAAATACTAGCTTTTAAGTGTTTACAATTAGTTTTGTAATTGTTATTGTTACGTGTTGCAGGTGTGGTGGTGCAGAGCCTGGTGGTGAAGGAGGAGGTGGCGGAGGCGGGGGCGGGGGCGGGCGCGGGCGAGGAGGCGGCGGGGGGCGGGGGGGCGCTGGCGCAGTACAAGGCGCTGATCCGGCAGCAGGACGCCCGGCTGCAGGAGCTGGTGGCGCAGCTGGATGATATGCTGCAGCAGAACCATGCGCTACAGGTAACTAAATACAGTGATTTTTTGCTTGAACGATCCTCAATCTATGCTGAATTTCATTGGTATGTTCAGCGGATTTAGCTACAAATTCTAACACACTGTAATGTTCGAAATAATGCGCATATGTCAAGTCTAACATGTATTACAAACATCCATCCAATCTTTCACATTTACAATACGAATTTTCTATAATTATTTTACTTTCTGTTATGTAACCATCTTAAGGAAATATGTCTCAAGATTGCCTGATAGTATTTTAATATGAATTTTGTACTATTTGAAAATATCTTTTTCAGGTGGCATTAAACGAGTCGCAATCGTCAAATTCCCTTCTAAAAGATGAGAATACTTTACTAAAAGCGCAAGTTTCCGCACAAAGCTCGTCCATACAGCCGACACACGAACACAACCCGCACGAGGATAGAATAAACCAACTAACCGCAGAAATAAGCAGACTGAATAATCTATTAGAAACCACACAAGAAGAGAAGAAGAACCAAGAAGTAGAGTTAGAGAAATTAAAGAACGATCAAGATGATCTACTAATACTGCTTTCGGATCTGGTAAGTGTTTTACAGATTAGTGCTGTCCGCTGTTTATGGTGTTTCCCGTTGGACCAATCGGGCCTTCAATTTTCAAAATTTAATCCAATGGTACTTTTCCCATTGGACTTATCGAATCCATGCTATTTAATCGACTTAATGGACAAAAATTAAAATTCCCATTGGATTAATCGATTAGTAGGCCGATCGGTCCAACGGGAAACACCATAAATGGCGAACAACTTTTCATAATAAAATTGACTAAAATGTTAGACTACGACTTAGAGACTATCTTCTGTATCTGTGATTGCCTGCGACTTCGCCCGCGTGAAGTTAAAAAAAAAACAGCCTTTGTTACTCATAGATAAATTACCTTTATAACGGCAAAAGAATTTTAAGATCGGCCCAGTAATTTTCGAGTTATTTCAATACATACAAAAATACAAATCTTTCCTCTTTATTTTAGTACTAGCTTTCGCCCGCGACTCCGTTCGCGTGGAATTAAAAAAAACAACAGTGAGTAGCCTATGTGTTCTTCCAGACTATCCTCTACATCCATACCAAATTTCATCGAAATCCGTTCAGCAATTTAGGCTACAAATTCTAACAAACATCCATCCATCTAAACTTTCGCATTTATAATATTAGTATGATAGTGTAGACAAATTTCATAGAGATCTGTTGGGTTATTTTGGAAATCAGTAATATTCATCCATACAAATTCGCAATAATAATATTATATAATATTTTGTATCACAGGATATTAAAGTAAATGAATACAAAGCACGGCTCGTGTCGTTGGGAGAGAAAATTGAAGATGACACTCCGGAGGTACAGGAAGCCAACCTCACATAAATACATTATGTATGGATATTGTGATATATGTTACTAATGGATAATATTCACACCCCTACTCTTACTACATTCTAATAGGGAAATAAGAAAGGAGGACTGGGAAGAGAGGTAATGTATAGAAATTGTTTTGTACTGTTCCCCAACGGTCTAGATATTTGCAACCTTTTAACCTTGTATTGTAAATTATATAAACTAGCTTTCGCCCGCGACTCCGTCCGCGTGGGATTAAAAAACTATTTAACTACGTCGTAGTCTTAGACTCCAAAAATTAAACAAAAAAATGGGACCCACCTGCAAGCATTACCTTTCGGATAAAAAAAAAATTATCCAATCGGTCCACTAGCGGCGGAGTTATGCCGTAACACACATAAAAAACATATCGACGAATTGAATACCTCCTTCTTTTGGGAAGTTGGTCAAAAAGAGAGTCGAACGGAATAAATAGTATCCCATGTCCGTCTCCTGGCTCTAAGTTGCCTCCTCACCAATTTTCAGCGATATCGGTAAAGCCATTCTTGAGTTATAATGTAACTAACACAACTTTCTTATATATAAAGATATATTGTGTTTTATGTATGTAATGTATATTGTTTATGACAGGATTTTTAAACGGTTTAAATTTTAAAATTAAATAAGTGTCTGTGTAATATTTCTCACAATATTTGTATGAAAATATCACTGTTTGTATATTTTTAAAGTATGAACGATTGTAATGTTTTCTGTAAGTTTTAGAAAATATAGATTTACATTAACTTGGGTAGATGTTTAATTTTTTTGTAGTTTTCTAATAATTCTGTTATTCTTTGACTTTAGACCGACAAGTTGTTACTTAAAATCCTTAAATAAGTGTAAAGACAGCAAAGTGCCCTGTTTTTATCCAATTTTGTATGTACATGTAGGTTTTTATATATTTTCACAATAAAAACCGAAAGCAACACCTCTCCAAGACATAACATTTGATTTTTTTAATATGTAAATATGTTTAAAATCGGTACATTGGATATTAATTAGTTATATGAGTGATACAATCGTTTTATATAAAACTGCCAATCCCTTTTATTCATTTTAAAGTAATTGATATTTCCAAGTCATTGTTGATGATTGTGTTTATTTTTTTGCGAATTTGTGTGTATAAATAATATATAAATCGTTTCATAATGTATTCGTTTCATTTTTATTCCCTATTTCTAAAGTATTTTAGGAGTTTACTCGTCGCCTCGGATGTCGACAATGTACGGATTTCATACATTTCCGTTACATTTATGGTTATACTAGCTTTCGCCTCGACGCCGTCCGCGTGGAATTAAAAAAACTCCAACAAACATCCATCCATCTAAACTTTCACATTTATAATATTAGTATGATTTTTATTAATTATAAGGCGCGTACGTATACAAGCTATTAAGTTATGTCGTATATAGCTTGCTCGTTGATCAACTTTTAATATAAAAGAGGGATCTGGCGTACCTATCCATTTATAGAAATCAGTGACAATACACTTTCTATTATATTATAAGGTAGCAAACGAGCAAGCGACCACTGAAGCGACCGCTGCCCATCGCAATTGCAGATGCGTTGCCTACCCTTAATTCATGGAGGAGACGCACATAAACAGGATATTTCCCCTTCCTATGCGTCCCCTCCGCCATCAAATCCATTTTTTCATCCCATCCTTTCCTTATAAGAAAAGGGTAGAAATAAAAAGGGACTAAAATCAGGCATCCGAAACCACATCAATCAGACTGCACGCGGGAGTGATCCCTCTTTCAGTATGTCTTTTGTGTGGTCGTAGTATTGCGTTCAAGAATGTTACAGCGGGCTCTACCACCGTTTTTGATATCTGTGACGACAAGGAGTAGGTAGAAATAAAAACAACGATTGAATCACATAATTTATTTGTCCATTGAAGCGTCCATCGAATGCCGTCTATCTAAATATTTCACTATCTATCTAAACAGTCTCAACATCCAACATTCAAATCCTCATAACCTCTAACGCAGAGATCTCGAAACAAATGCAAATATTCGCACGTATGTATGTAAATTTCATTGTAACAGCGTTTTAATTTTGACGACTAATGTTTGCGATTCGGCTTTTGTATTTTTGACCGACTTCCCAAAAGAAGGAGGTACTCAATTCGTCTAGACGTTTTTTTTTATTTCTTTTTAATCAACAAATAGTAATGATTACGTTTTTAGACTGTCAATATAACATTTATGTATCGAGATTCCCGCACAAAGTACATTTTATTTAAATCTATTCTCAGCGTTGTGAAAAAACAACTACAGTGCAAAGTGAAAACATTGATTTGAAAGTCATTTAAATTACACAAAGCAATATATTTTAACATGGTATTTATTTTGCAATATATGTTAATTTTTTGAAGTGAGGTTTTTAAAGCTTTTAAAACAAATCGTTTTGATTTAACTAATAGTATACTAACAGTTACATATCACTAATTTCCATAGAGAAAATAACACAGATACAGAAAGTGGTCCATAGATAAATTAAAAACTAACCTTACTTTAATTCATTAGTCAACATAATTATCATCCAATTTATAATAAATAAAAGAGACTATCCATTGGAGAAGGAAAAAAACTTAAGTTGACACAAAATATGTTTGGAACCAAGATCTAAGTAAACATACCAATAATTTCTTATATCTATGTAATAAATACTACACTACAACGTTAACAGTCAAATTACATTTTCAAACTACTTAATCCAATTTTTAAGATATCCATAGATGAAAAAGTTATAAAATTCATTATAGCCTCTAAATTATCATATTTGTAGATATTTCCCTTATTTTATACAGAAATTCAAAGCATCTAATATAATTTATAATGTAACATGTAAGACGAAAGTACATATTTACAATATATAGGTGTATACAGGATGATACTAACAGATGGATTAACGATTTTGTGAAATAATTAAATAACTAAAACTATGGAAAATCAGGCAACATACTTTGCACTTAAACAATAGCTATTAAGGGTTTTTAAACTCTACAAAGCTGTTAATCCATCCATTAGGAATCACCCTGTATAATTAAAATTATTTCAACACTTCCACTTGTTAACTACTTATTTGTCTATGTCATATTTTATGCAAGATAATATTCCAAAGAACATCAGAAGAACGTAATATTCTCATATTATCTTAATATCTTTTAGATGTGCCATTTTCTACATTTATATCTGAATGTGACATTCTAAAGGCATATACAATATCTTATACAAAAGCATAAAATAGATTTGGTATAGTAATAATTTAGAACCTTATCATGAAACTATAATATTAACAGCATAATATCTAAATGCAAGATTACAAATTTAATGCAATTTGAATTAATAAAAATCGGATACATGTGAAATTATGTGGATTACATCATGTCCCCTGCCTTATCCTATTCCCGTAGGGCGCACCGGCTTTCCGTCCTCCAAATAACTCTATCATACATCATCTGTCACACCCTTCTTCATCATGAGAGAAAGAGATGGATGTATTGCGTGAAAGGTATACATCCATCTCTTTCTCTCATTATGTTTCTTTACTATTCACTATATAATATTCTAGATTGAACAAATTATCATTAATTCAACGTAGTTTTTTGGAACAAAAAAACTGACTTTTGCAGTAATTACAAGATACGAAATGTGTATATATGAATGAAATATTTTTTTAATAAGTTCTTCGTCACTGGAAACAATCGGTTTAAACATACTTTTGCATTACAATAAGCCAACTTACACATTTATATAGAAAATTAGTGTTTAACCACAATCCCGTAAGTTACGTGGCGCTGTAATCGCCATAGACAATAAAATTGCCAAAACTTGCAACACTAGTTCACACACGTCAAAAGTTCTCGTTTCACATCCTACAGCATCCGTTGAAGAGTTTATACTTGCAGTATAGAAAAGCTGCGAGGATATGCTTCAATACGTATAATCGAAACCCGAAGCAGAGCAGTTTCTTGCACGCGATGTACAAATAGTACGGCCACTGTACGACTCGTACAGTGTGGACATGGCGCTAGGTGACGTAGAAGTATAGCGCGGCACAGAGCAGTGCGCCCGTCACCAGCAGCACCATCACCAGCGCGAACCTGTCCTGCAGCGCGCGCACTATCATTGTATTCATCAAACGAGACGAACGGTTCAAGTGCTCGTCTGTTTCACGCAACTGGAAATGACAAATATGTTACTACCGCCTGCGACTCTATCCGTGCGAATTAAAAAAAAAGTAGCCTAAGTGTTCTTCCAGGCTACTCTACTTCTTTACATCTATACCAAATTTCATCGAGATCTGTTCAGCAGTTTATGCTACAAACTCTAATAAACATCCATCCATCTAAACTTTTACATTTATAATACTAGTAAAAACCACAATGCACAATGCAATGTACACTACAGATGGATTAGGATGTTTGTTAAAAGGTATCTTTGGAATGGCTGAATATCCATAGTCTGAAAAAACTCATCGGCTATCTTTAACTTTTATTTTTAATTAACAATTATATTGATAAATAAAATACCTTGAAATTTAATCAAAAATTTTAAACAAGCAATGATAAGATTATAAAAAGAAAATGTAACATTAAATTTAATTCGTTTGTACTGTTAAAAGTTAATTTATGTACAGGAAATATCAGTTCTGTGTAAAAATGGATAGTATTTTTAATTGAAAACTAGCTGTTGGTCCTCCTAACCCTTTTTTTTGTCTAGAATCTATAGTGAGCTCTCGTAAAATATGAACTACTCATGTCAATACCGTTGGTAGGGAAGGGTGCCGGACATAAAGGGGCGCCACTTTTTGTATGGGGATAGTTAAGGAGGCGTCGGTTCTCATAAAACTGACCCTGACTCGTGTAGAAGTAGAAGTTATAGCTTACTAATAATGGTTCTTTGTCATTCTATCCTACATGAATCCTACAATATTAAAAATATTTAATATTCAACTCACCCGTCCCCTGGACCTCTGTATGGTCTCCCGCTGCACGCTGAGGTCCTGCAGCACAGCAGCACCAATCTCCTCTGTCTCCAAGATGACGCGGTAACCCTCATTCAGATTCTTCCCCGAGCGCTCCAAGCGCTCTGTATTGTCCAACAGCTTCTGACGTTGCTCATTTACATTCCAATCGTCATATGTGTCTTCTGTTTCTATATTATCTATAAGATAACAGTTTTGTAGATTAAATGTTAAATAGATAGACATGTTATTTTAATTTTAATGGGAATGAAATTTGACTGTGGAGGAGAGGCATAGAAAAGGAAAACATCCTCTTTATGTGTGTCTCCTCCGTCGATTAAGGATAGGCAATGTATCCGCTTTTGCCAATGTCTATGGGTAGCTGTCGCTTCACATTTTGTCAAATTCATATGGTTGCTTGCATGTTTGCCACCTTATGTAATAAAAGAAAATCTTTCACATCATTTACAGAACAATACAGTCATTGTTCCTTTTGCACACTACAAAGGACAGAAACATGTTGCCAGTGTCAGTATTCCCATCCATATGATATTGGGGCCTTAAAGAGTAGAGTAAATAAGTTTTTATATAAATAGGTAGGAAATACATACATGTAGCCGAGTTACTGAGCACGGAACGGTACTCATCTTTAACCCGCTGCAGTTCAGCACGGTATGCTGCCACGCGCGATCCTGCCCCCGCGCCTCGGTACTCTAGTTCCAGCTGCTCCAACTATAACAATAAATAAGTACTTATGGTGTACAGAGATTACAGTTTTCTAGCACTGTTCTTCTACCTTACTTTTTTCTTAATAGAAAGTACAATTACTATACTTATTCTGTACTAATTTTAATAACAATAAGATAACTTACCAGATCATTGGCCTCCTCAAAGTTAGCTTGAATTTCCCTTGATAATTGCTCACGGTTTTCTGTAATTATAAAATGTAAATGGATTTGACTACATAATTTAATAGGGATTTACAATTTATTACTTATTAATTCTTAGTTAATAAACAACTTACCTTCCTTTCCGACTTTAAGTCGACCTATTTTTGCTGTAACGTCCGCTGTAAGAACTGAATATTGTTGTTCGTATGATTGAATTAAAGTAGCCATATTCAGTAATATCCGCTGATTTTCAATAGCACATCGCAATAATCCACCGACTAACGCCTTTGTAGTTACCACGTAGAAAATAAACAACAATACATTCGCTTTTTCAGAACAAGACAAACGGCTGACGGATATTGATAAAATGATTATAGAAAATTGACATAAATGTCATGGCGTTGACGTATGGTTTGTAAAATTAACAGATTATAAACATGACAAGAGATAGCGGCATTTTCAAGCTTAAAAGTTGGAATGACATCGTAAATTAACGAAAATAAAAATGCTAAATGTAATCCTATTTTGGCAAAAAAATTTGCCAATCATATGTTATCAAAATAAAATAAGCATCATAATTATTATGATGCAACAAGAGTCCCACTCCCGCCGCAGTTATGCCACTTCCAAAAGTTCGGAATTTTATAATCTTCGTGATCGCAACGACCAACTTCATTTACAATTTACCAAATATTTTTATTTTGTAACAATAGATAAAGGGAGGGTGTTTTCAATGTTCAAATTATGTGTGCATTTGTCTCAGTTACTACAAAGATAAATGTTTTACAACAGGACAAGTGTAGCTGCGAAATATGAATGACCAAATGTTAAAGATACCATTGTTCGTTTTCAAGACGAATTTGTAAATCGTAAGTATTTTATTAGCACTTTAATAACATATTTATCAACTATATTATATTAAATATGTTCTTTATATTCTTAACAATTAAAGGAATGACAAATGTTTGTTGCTAACGTGTTGATTCCTTTTGTAACATTACTGAGATTCGTGTTTAAGGACATGCATAATTTATTAGTGAATGCCTAGACAGTTATTCATTGTTCAGGAATTTGAATAGTAATACACATTATTTCCTACATTTTTGTATTGTTCTATTAATATTTACTTTTTAAAACGATTATGTCATATTGCACTATAAATAAGATTAACTTTGAATAAATTTCTTTATAACTTTCTATTAATTGCAGTGCGATGCCGCGAAACTGTGATGAAGATTCGGGGCGCAGCTCCTGCTCGGCTGCTTCTATCACATTCAGCCCTGTTATGGACTATCATCATTTCAAATCTGAAGAGCAACTAGAAACAAAACATTTACGAAATCAAGCTATTGCTGCCAACACAACCCTGAAAGTGAGCACTCGTCCAAGAAGCTATGTTGGTCTTGTGAATTCACCGGATGAAAGAGACCCATTTCCTAGTTACCGGATGCCTAAAACACATAGAAATGCTGTATTTAATCTATTTGATACACCCAGGCTTGGAGGTCTAAGTAATGCCCATTCAACATTTGATATAGCTACCAGCACACAAATAGAACATCCACAAATTCAGAACAATGCTGTTTCTATGTCTGCTGTTAATTCTGATGAAGGCAAATTTAATAAAGCCAAGCAGATATCACATTCATCGAATTTCAAAAGGGGGAAACCTGTACAAAGAGCTGCCTCTAGACTTTACAAAGCTGATGGTTTAAAAGGTAAAGAAGGCTGCATTGGTCCAGAATTTATTGTGCGAGCTTCCCAACCAATAAAGCATATAGATTTGACACTGAGTGCCATGTGTGATAAAAGAGTGATAACTATTGTGTTATTAAATGGACAAAGGATAGAAGTGCTCTGTGACCCGGCAACTATAACAGCTGGTCAGCTATTTGAAGGGGTAGTCCACAGTGAAAAATATGAACACAATTTTATGCTTGGTGTAGCTACTTTAATTGGGGGAGATTTTGTATTCCTACCAGATGATTATAAAATTAAAAAGATAGCCCCAGAACACTGGCATAAAACAAATAAGAAAAACAAAGGAATGGAGGAAATTGTCTCAATAACAGTATTTCTAAGAATAAAATTTTTCCTTCCAAAAAGTATTGCAAGCAATATTCAAGGAGGTGAATGGAGGTACAGGGTGTATCTTCAACTGCGGAGGGCAACAGTAGAAGGTCAAATGACTTCTACCATACAGAATCTCATTCTACTAGCGGGGTATGCTTTGCATATAGAGTTTGGAGAATATTCTTACAGGGAACATGGGTCGGCTGATTATTTCCTCTTAGAACATTATTTACCAGAGTCTGTTATAACAGAAGATATGGCTGATGTTAAACTAAAAATGAAGAGAGCCCATGAATCCCGAAGAGGTCTAGATAGAAATAAAGCCATTATTAATTACATAACATTAGCACAAACATTTAGAGACTATGGTGCACATTTTTATTCAGCAATATGGGCAACTAGAGATGGATTTTGTAGAGATGTATGGTTGTCTATTGCCCCAAGAGGGATAACACTATTTTCTCGTAACAGTCAAGGAGTTGATGATTCCGGAGTAAATACCAACAGGATAGTATTACAAAGCCTGCCGTGGCACCATATACATACTTTCTATTACAATAAGAAAAGTTTGTACATTATGCCTAACTCATATTCTGGCTTATCTAAAATTGGCATTAAGTACAAACTTAAAATGACAGACAATAAAAGTTACTTTACATTTTGGTTGGCCTCTTTACACCACAGATTGTATTTAAAATTGTATGCAAAAGAAGATTTTATCACATATTTATCCGCTGAAATTGGCTCACCTCCGAGTAACAGCCCAAAGAAAGCAGATTGCAGTAACTATCAAGACAGTTATAATTTAGCAGTAAGAAATCCCACAAGAGTTCGCAGACCTACGAGACGAAGATTTAAAGTAGACATATTTGGTGACAAGAAAGTACAAAATAAAGAAAACGAAAAGCCAGATACAGAAGAATTGTTACGAAGGATATTAGCACCACAGCATAATGAAAGCTTCTTAAATACCTCAAGTATAGGGCACGCGAGTTCCTCAAATGAAGCTCTATCCTCTTCGGAAAGCAGTCTACCAAGAAGGCATGGAGTTAAGATGGGTACACGGGTTTTTACAGGAATGAAAACAGTCCTAGATGCCAGTAATCTTCGAACACCAATGTCCAAAAGCATGAATGACTGTCGGAGATCAGATGGTACCATTCATAGTGATTCAGATGACCTCAGCTTGGAGCCGAAAAATCATTGCAATGTGAACAGTATGAAATTATTACCTGAAAGACAGTACAGTCAAAATGTCAGTACTGGACCAACAGCATTTGTTTTAGAATCACCAAAAGTATATTCTGATGTTTTTAATTACAAGGAGGCTAATGAGTCTTGCCTTAATACATCACTGTTTGAAAAATTGGATAACATGGAATATGTACAAGGCGAAAGAGTTTTTGTTACTGCAGTAATTGAAAGAGATGATACAAATGCATTGGGTCTACAAGTAGCTGAGGGTTCTGATGGAAATGTGTATATAAAATCAATCACATCCGGTAGTCCTGCAGAATCATGTAGAAAACTGTTACCTGGTGACCAGATTATATCAGTTAATGGTCAGACATTATTAAATTTAAAATACGATAAAGCATTAGCAATGTTGCAATCAGCTCCACAAATTGTTGAGTTAATAGTTTTGCAAAATGTTAATAAGCAATCAAATTTAGATTATCAATCTTTTATTGAATCAAATAA
Organism: Papilio polytes; assembly: GCF_000836215.1. Classification (NCBI taxonomy): domain Eukaryota; kingdom Metazoa; phylum Arthropoda; class Insecta; order Lepidoptera; family Papilionidae; genus Papilio; species Papilio polytes. Next base: position 3,221,130 of record NW_013526027.1, read on the forward strand.
AGAATTGAACAATAGTCAAATAAATTTAAAAGACATCGGCAGCTCTTTAGATGCAGATTTAGCTGATGATGAGCTACTCAACGAGGAAGCTTTAAAGACAATTTACGCGTTAATAAAACTGACGAAAGATAAAGTGATCAGTAGAATGAAAGATAGAGGTAGTGTACAAAATACTCCAAATAAAACTAACTTAAAAAAATGTTATTCAGAAAATAAAGTTTATGAGGAGTCAGATTTGGCAGATTATTCTTCTCAAGAAAATACACCTCAGAAAAAAGATAAACAAAAATTTAATACATGGCGTGGTGAAATGACAATCACCAGACAAAAACGTAGACCTTTAAGCTTAAGTATACCTAATAACATGGATTTGCCTGATGAATATCTTGACGATAGCAAAAGTGATATTTTATTGAAGAAATCGATCCAATCCTCGATAAACAGTTTGGACAAATCTGAGAAGAGTTCGTCAGTTAAAAATGTGGCCTTACCGAGAAATTATGGACTGAGTCGGAAATGGCTAGGACCAGTCAGATATCCTGTAACTCCTTGTAAAAATAGCAATATAGAGAGTGCAATTGTTACTGACAATGTTGTGAGAAGACACTTTGTTTATGGTGCTGGTGATTCCGATGAGGATCAGATATTTTTATAAACTGTTAACCTTTTATCATCATGCTCCCTTCGCTTTGGGAACATGAGTTATAAGTTGGCTTTTTTTATAATATATTTTTAACGTGTACATAAATAAAAATTCGGAAGAAACGAATATACCTAATTAAAATACATGTTATTTACTCTAGATTATAAAAATTGTAAGACAAAAATTATACCGCCGTAATAATTTTAAGATTGTATAAGTATTATAAACATTAACTAAAATCTAATTAGTTTTATTTTTAAAGTCCATTTTAGTCCTAGTCTACACTAATTATTACCAGTTGCTTATTTAAAAATTAAACACAATTGTTGTCCTGTTAAATAGGTACCCATTATACAAAAGTAAATTGTTTTGTTCAATGGGAAAGAGAGAGTTGACAATATTATTGTGCAAGTGTTTCGTCAGCAAACACACGCAAAAACTAAATGAATTTTAGTTGGTGGAAATGCACCGTACTTTGTTGAATATACTGATGTATTATCTTGTATTCAATTGAGTGAAATCTCTTATTCAAACATGTCCTACTTTATATTTTGTATTTAGCAGCGGTGTAGGTTGTTTCGATGCTAAGTGTTTGGGTCAATGTTCTAAATTGTCCTTATATACCTACTAGTGCATTAGCGTTTGCCCTTTCACTTTCATGTACAGTTCACCAGTACACGATAATATTATCGACAACTCGTTTTATATCAATACAAATTAATTCAAGAGTAACTTTATATGTTTATTTTACAAAGTTACTAACGTAAATAATTTGAGCATATTTTTAAAAGTGTATTGCAAAAGAATTTACTTTTAAATTAACAAAACAAAAGAACATATTTCGTAAGTTTAGCACTTGGTTGATGTTACATAACACCAATAAATGGACTTTGACTCAAGATATATTGTAGTCAGTTTCGTGTAAAAAACTCATTATAGAAATGGAACTTGCTAATTTTTCAAAGCAGAAAGTTGAAAGAATATAAATATCCATCAATTAATTAGCTGACGAATATTGAGTTTCTTTTTTAGGAGAAAAAATGTAAATATATTTTCAATTACACATTCAATAAAACAACAAAATTGAAAACATTCTTTATTAAAAATAACACCATTCTTTAACCAAGCGAACATTATAACTAAATAAATCTAAGACAGCTGTCTTTCTACATCTAATGCAATCAGACTTCATAACAAAAAAAAATATTCTCATTCACTGCACAATTATATAAATCATTCACCATTACATTGCATTATCCTAACAGGTGGCATAACTAAATAGTTCTCTTTACACTATGTAAATGCACTGTGGAGTCTTTGTGACCGGATTACATCATCCCCCCCATACCTCCCATTCCACCCATGCCTCCCATACCCGCCATTGGGTTTGGTTCCTTCTCCTGTGGAATTTCACAGATCACAGCTTCAGCAGTTGTGAGCAGAGATGCCACACCACTAGCATCTGTGAGTGCGGTTCTAACTACTTTGGTTGGGTCAATGATTCCCTTCTCAATCATGTTAACATATTCATTGTTCAGGGCATCATAACCAAACTCAGGGCCTAAGTCCTCTACTTTAGCAACTACAACAGATCCATCAATACCAGCATTTCTTGCAATAGTCATGCATGGCATTCTGAGAGCTTTTTTGATAATTTCTACTCCAGTTGCTTGGTCACTGTTTGCAGTTTTAAGGTCAGTGAGAGTCGGAATGCATCTAAGAAGTGCTGAACCACCACCAGGAACAATGCCCTCTTCAACTGCAGCACGAGTAGCATTCAAGGCATCATTGACACGGTCCTTCTTCTCATTGACCTCCACCTCACTTGAGCCACCAACTCTTAAAACAGCAACTCCAGATGCCAGTCTAGCAAGTCTTTCCTGAAGTTTTTCTTTCTCATATTCTGATGTGGTTTCTTGAATTTGGTCACGAATTTGCTCTGCTCGACTCTCAATATCATTCTTCTTACCCTTACCTTTTAGGAGCAGTGTATCATCTTTTGTGATAATAACCTCACCAACTTGACCTAAATCTGAAGGCTGTACATCTTCCAGCTTAATAAGGTTAGCATCATCACCAAACACAACACCACCTGTAGCAATGGCCATGTCACTAAGGGTGGCCTTACGATTGTCACCAAAACCTGGAGCTTTAACCGCTGCGACTTGCAGACCAATCTTCAACCTGTTCACTACAAGGGTGGATAGAGCCTCACCATCGACATCCTCAGCAACAATGATGAGAGGCTTCCTTTGTTGGTTAGCAAGCTCCAGGGCTGGGATTATTGTTTGAACATTGCTAATTTTTTTCTCAGAGAACAAAATTAAAGCATCTTGGAACTCTACCTTTGCTCCTTTTGAGGAGTTAATGAAATATGGTGAAATATAACCTCTATCGAATTTCATACCTTCAATGATTTCCAGTTCATCAGTCAACGTTTTACCATCCTTCACGGTTATGACTCCGTCGCGGCCTACTTTGTTCATGGCATCAGCAATCAACTTGCCGATTGCCGTGTCCCCATTGGCGGAGATTGTGGCTACCTGCGCAATCTCTTCCGGCGTGGTTACCGGCTTAGACATAGTCTTTAACTTGTCTTTCACGGCATCAACGGCCATCATAACACCCCGTCTAATCTCTATGGGATTAGCGCCTTTCGAAATTTTCTCGAAACCCTCCTTTGCGATAGCACGCGCTAAAACTGTCGCCGTCGTGGTGCCGTCACCGGCTTCCTCGTTTGTGTTATTAGCCACGTTTTGAACCAACTTAGCTCCAATATTCTGGAATTTGTCTTTAAGTTCTACGCCCTTTGCAACTGTGACTCCGTCTTTGGTGATTTTAGGTGCACCCCAGGACTGTTCTAAAATAACATTCCTACCTTTTGGGCCCATTGTGACGGCTACAGCATCGGCTAGAATATCGACGCCCTGAAGCATGAGAGCTCTTACATCAGCCCCGAACCTCACATCTTTCGCGTAAAATCTTGATATTTGATGATTTTTGTGTAGGGCAATGGTTTGACGAGCAACGCGAGGCAAACGAAGCATTTTGTTAAACTATTTGGAATGATTTTTTAAAACACAAAAGTATTCGAGCTTTTTATTTCTCGAATATTCTCCAAAGAGTCCGCACAAGCACAATGTGATCTTCCTTGCCGGTTATAGGTTATAATAAAACCTCTGTACAGATTATGTAACAAACGAAATATGTAAAATCTAGCGTTCGATTCGTTACCGAAAATAACGGTTAACGATAACTGCTAACTGAATAGCGAACTGTAGACAAATTGTACCTTCGATTTTTTAGGGTTACCAGTGAGCAAAAATTCCTAATTTCTTTTGCAATTCTTTCATCTTGAACACAAATTTGGTATGTAAAGGTGTAGCACCAGTTTTAGCAATAACGAGTTGTTAGATTACGGCGTTATACTAATGACAATAAAATTAACAAACAAAACCACGTGTTATATCTTCAGAAGAATATTAAGTTCTTACTGGAATTTCCAAAATGAAAAATGGCTCCATGTAGGCTGTTTGCCAAAATCAAAGTGTCTTGCTGTTTCCTGGGGGTATTCCTATAGTCTTTCGTTCATATATACTTTTATACTAATACTAGCTGTTGCCTACGACTATGCCCGTGTGGAGTTTTAAAGTTCAAAACTTACGTTCGCCTACTGTTGGTAATAGGTTTAAAAAAAAGGCGAACGTAGGTTTTGAACTATCAAATTTCACGCTTACGAAGTCGCGGGCAACGGCTAGTCATATATAAAAATAAAGCAATTGTTTACAGTGCATTTGCCCCATCAGGAGCGTTTGTATGCTTGCAGGTAGTACTGTCATAGGTCCTAAGTGTAATATATTAAAATTAAGCATTTGAAAGTAGAGTAAAGTAAACTATAGTCACATTTTTGGAAAATTGTCTGGTAGTATTTATTTAGTCATTCTTACAATGTTCTTTAACACATATGTGAAAATGAGTGAACTCAAATGAATCTATACAATTTCAGAGCGTGATAGCGAGAAAGTGCGTAATTGGACAGGATAAGTAATTGTAACTCATGCCCATTCAGATACAGTACAAACTAGTACTTTCTAATGACATTACAATTAAAAAATTAAGCTTGTAAATGTAAGTGCCGTCTGCCAGCTATGGGAACTCAGTCTATAACATTCTTGCTTTAACATCATCATTGTTCTAATATTTCCATAAACTCGATACATACTTCTGACAATCGAATCAAATAGGCACAACACACCACACTTGATCAGACTGCTTGACAGGATTACTGACACTGACAGCTGACAGTTGACACAAATGGTAGTCAAGAATCAGGAATGAATGTAAAATGTGAATAATTCTTGATTTTAAATTATTCTTTCGTTCGCTTAAGTAGTACGAGCACGTTTTCTCGAGGCTAACCAAACATGCGGTGCAACTTCGTTTGATAACTATTTCGATTTATTAATAACTGATTTAACTTGAATCTCACAAAGTTTTTAATCTTATTTTAATTGTTCATTATTTAAAATTACATAATGGATAAATCTAGGTGAGCGAAATTTTGGATTATAATAACTTCCTCTAGTATTTTAATAGTAACTTAGACATAGATTAGTATTTTTATCTGATAGAAATAAATATGTAATATTATTTTGGAGCCATAGGACTAGTGTATGTAATAAATTTCTTTATAATTGTAGCAACAAAGGGGATATGAAAGGGCTTCTGTTGGGCATTGGTAATCCCCTCCTGGACATCTCTGCTATTGTGGATGAGGAGTTATTAAAGAAGTATGACTTGCACCCTGATGATGCTATTATGGCAGAAGCTAAGCATATGCCATTGTACAAAGAGCTGATGGAAAGGTAATTTTTATATGTGTTTTTCAACTTGAAATAATACATATTGATTAAAAAATGTATTAAGCAACTAAAAAACTGTCATCTATATCTGTATCTATACATAATATAATAAAGAGGAAAGATTTGTATTTTTGGACTTTTGTATGTCTTGGAATAACTCATAAACTACTGAACTAATTTAAATATTCTTTTGCTATTAAAATGCTATGTTATTAGTGAGTAACAAAGGCTGCATTTTATTATTTTTTAACTTCACACAGATAATGTTGTGACGAACAGCTGGTGTGTTATAAGGATAGTCTTTTTTGACCAACTTCCCAAAAGGAGGTTTTATTTTTTTTTATCAAATTAGTTACTAAAGCACCAAATTTTTTAATGTGTATATATGAAAATCAATATTAATTTGTAACAGTATAGTGTTTTAAGAAAGTTTTAAAGCTGAAAATTCTAATTTGTTTTAGTTGTTTGATAGAGTTCACATTCAATTTTTTATGGTGTACAACAATGGGTGTTTTATAATTAACTGATTAATGTATTGTAACTGATAACATTGTCCATGTTACCATATCTATCTTACTTAGCTATAATTTAGTTTCTTCTTTGATTTATTCTTTAATTTATTTTTTTAAAAACTAGCTTTTGCCTGCAACTCCATCCCTATTGAAATAAGAAAAACAAAAGTGAGTAGTATATGTGTTCTTCCAGACTATCCTCTATGTCTATGTGTATTCAGCAGTTTAAGCTACAAACTCTTAACAAACATCCATCCACCCATCCATCCATCTACACTTTCGTATTTATACTAATATTGTAAAGAGGATAGATTTGTAACTTTGTATGTATTGAAATAATTCAAAAGTTACTAAGCCAATTTTAAAAATTCTTTTACTGTTAGAAAGGTAATTTATCTTTGAGCAACAATAATTCGTATTAAATTTTAATTTTACGCGGCTGAAGTCGCGAGCAGAGGCCAGTTTATAATATTAGTATATTATGATAATGTTCAATTTTAATTTCTCTCTGAAGTATACTTGGTGATTGGCAGGAGGCCAGCAATTAAAACCATTTTGGTTTACAAAACCTTATCTGGTGATCACTTGTGAGTGGGATTAGGGATTATACCCAACCTTCACCCCACTCTGTCCCCTCGTGGGGACAGATGAGAATAACAAGTTTCATCCGTGCCACCTTATCAACGAGGGGACGGTTGGAACTTATTTTATTTCATAACGGTTCCATCTCACTTTATTGGTGATAGTGGGACTAAAAGGTGGGATGGATGAAACTTTTTATTCTCACTTGAGGACAGGGGTGGGTGACTGACGGTTGGGAATAATCGGGGATTAGACTAGGTGATATTATGACACAACACAATAACACCTAATATTGTAAGAAATGTTCATCAATGAATGTAGGAATTTATCTTCATAATAAATACAAGGGTCATAAAGAAAATAGTCATAGATATAGTAAAATATTCACAAAAGCTACTAATTAAATGTTTATAAATGTCAGATCTAAAATTCCAGATATAATGCGGAGTTTATAGCCGGTGGTAGTGTGCAGAACTCATTGCGTGTAGCACAATGGATACTAGGTACACCTGATGTTTGTACCTACCTCGGTTGTGTTGGTGATGATGACTACGCTAAGATACTAAAGGAAAGAGCAGAGTGAGTATATAATTTCTTTCTAATGGCATTGATTTAATATTTACCTGAATCAAATATAATGCATAAACATTTTAAGTGTCCACACATGTGAAACTATCGCACAAATGTTTAGTCTTGCTTTGATTCCTATAAGCATGTATAGAGGTGCACACAATTAAATTTCGAACAATTGACAATCGCACAACTGTTGTGCGATAGTTTAGTCAAACTTGTTTGTCTACTCGTATGTTCAAGGTTATTTGACAGTTATTAAAATAATCTTAACTCAAGATATAGTATAGTAGGAAGTATAGTTTGACAGTGAAGAAGAAAAGAAAGGGGAAATGTCCTCTATATGTGCGTCTCCTCCTCCGTTAATTAAGGGTAGGCAACGCATCTGTAATTTTGGATGTTTATGGTTATCGGTCGCTTTCCATTTCGGTGGATTCAGGTTGCCGCTGGATCGTTTGCCACCGTATATTATAAAAAAAAAATGTGAGTAATACCAGGTTTTTATATCTGGCGTGATGTTGCGATAGTCTAGTATTGCTTGTCGATTTTATCTTCACTGATATCTATGCTAAGTAATCTTGTAGTTTTTTTGATCTTCGTATATAGTACTGTTTGTTAAGTGTTACATATTTTTGATATACATTTTGCTTTTATATTTACTTTTTTTAAATTTGTTACCAGGATTTTTTTTACAAAATATAATGATTCTGAAATATTAATTAATACACGAATTATCGTTGTCTCTGTTTTTTCACAGAGTATAAAAAGATAGGGAATGAATACGCGTTTTGTCAATGAAGCCACAGGAGAAAAAATATTATTTTTTTCGACCGACGTCTTTCGTTGGAATATCAATAAGCTGTCTTATATTTATTAAATTGTACAATACTATCTGTAAATTGAGTAGTTCTATCATATTATTCACAATACAACTGCCTTACGCATTTTGATAAGGCCCAATGTTATCAGTTAGGGATCACAGCTGACATGTTTTATCATTTCAGTTCAAATGCTTATGCAATTTACATCATAATGTAACGCTAATAATAGTTTTTCAAAGATATTTCTCGATATTTTCGTTGAAACATTTTTATTTACTGTTGGTTACCTTTGCCAGTTTACTGGTAAATAATACTTTAGCCAGTGCAATTTTATGTTTCCCGTTGGGCCGATTGATCATCTCTTTAGGGAATCTATGGTCCAATCGAATGTATACAGTAAATTGAGTCAATGCAGAAAAAATGTTGGGCCGATCGGTATATCGATAGGTCCAACGGGAAACACTTGAATTTTCACTTTAAAATGTGATGTCAATACTTCTGTGTTATATTTTGTTATGTTTTCGATATTCTGTAAGAGCAGAGAATTCTCATGGTTTTATCAAATAAATTAAACCGATTTGTTACATTACGGCGTAACTTAAAACAAGGTATTTCTTATTAGTTTCGCATATTCATAACCGTAACGTGTGCAACAATACAATAGACATTTAACACTCATTTGCTACTAATAAAACCGCATATTCCCCTTAAAATAAAGGGGAGAATTTACAAAACCGTCGTAAGACCTGTCATGATGTATGGATCTGAATGTTGGGCAGTAAAAGGGACGGATGAAAGGATAATACATGTGGAGGAAATGTGAATGTTAAGATGGATGTGTGGGGTAACGCGATTGGATAAGATACGAAATGAGTATATTAGAGGAAGTTTGAGAGTAGCCCCAGTGGTTGAGAAAATAAGGAGTAAAGGTTAGAGTGGTATGGGCATGTTATGAAAAGGGATGAATCGCATGTAACAAGAAGGATATTAGTTATGAATGTGGAGGGGTACATCGGTAGAGGTAGACCTAGAAAGTGATGGATAGATTGCGTGAAAGGTGACATGATCAAGAAGGGAGTGATGACTGAGATGACGGATGATAGAATGCGTTGGAGGACGAAAACCCGGTGCGCCGACCGTACGGGAGTAGGATAAGGCGGGGGAGATGATGACTCATTTGCTACTAAGACTTGATAATATTAAAGTAAAGGGACTGGACTTGTCGGCATTGAATGTGTTAACATACTTGTCGACTCTGTATCAATATTCTGTAGTACAATATTGTATCTTATCTGTGACAGCAATATCTTTGTTCAATGATGGTTAAGATTAGATATGTCTGGTTGTCTCTTAACTGTCCGTCATGTCTGCCCACACGATATGTGGGTGTAAATTAGCCCACATTTCAAATGCCATTTATGTTTAATACCAATTGCCGTATAAAAAGTATGTTCCTGTTTGTTTCTTAGCTAAAGAATTTAGTCCCTAACTCCACTGACGTGACTGCGACTGCAAACAGACACTTATTATGTCTATTCCACCTACAAATGCAAATGTTACTTCAATATATTCCTATTCCTATTTCGGAGGCCTAATTTAAGTCCATTTCACTTTACCACCCTTTTCTTATAAGGACAGGATGGGAAGGGGAAGTGGATTTGAAGGTGGAGGAGATGCATAGGAAGGGCAATATCCTCTTTGCGTCTCTTCCTCCGTCGGATAACGGTAGGCAACGCATCTGCGATCACGGATGTCTATGAGCAGCGGTCGCTTCGCCATTTTGGCGGATTCAGGTGGCTGCTTGCTCGTTTGCCACCTAGTGTTATAAAAAAAAATTTACTATTAATTATGTAAATATATGAGATGATGCAAATGGACCAGGCTACTAGAAAATGTTATTGGACAATTCTTCATCAATTTGGCAAATGCTTCAATTAATTGATTGGCATCACAAATACAAAGTTCAATAGCGAAGTCTAATTGCTATAAAAGATAATCACTCTTGTGCGCTTGTTTTAGAGTTGAGTTTCCTTTATTGATTGAATATTTTTTTTAATCAACTGCGTCATAGACTGAAGTGATCGAGAAGTTATTTTAATTTTCCATTCATGGTTACTGGTTTAATTATCTTTTTTATGCTTATTCAAGGAAAAATATTACTGTGTTTCTGATATTTATAATTAGCTAGTAATAGCATACAAATGGTTGTATTTTTGTAGTTATTCATATTATCTTCAAGTGTCTATTTCTACTTCGATATTAGTCTCGAGCGACTGTCGTTTGTCGTAACCACTGGCGACCGCGTCTGCTATACAATATGACAGTTGAATAGATTAACTAAGGAAATATGTATGTTTCGATTTTACCGATGTACAGTTACATTTATGAGTTTGTTGAGAGATGTGATCTATTGTTAGGGCTGATGGTGTGCGAGTGCTGTACCAAGTATGTGGCGAGGCGGCTACGGGCACATGTGGCGTGCTGGTGACGGGCACGCACCGCTCGCTGTGCGCCAACCTCGCAGCCGCGCAGCGCTTCACGCCCGCACACCTCGACACCGACGCCTGCAGGGTTGCCGTACAGTCCGCCAAGTTTATATACGCATCGGTTAGTGAATGACACAGCTCTATTTCTCTATGGTTTCATGTGAACGAAATTCAACTCTCTCTATCTATAACACAAGAATGAATGAAACAGATAGACAATGCTATTGTTCCTCTCCATAAAAGTAGATGGCTATAGAATTAACCGAATGAATGACATTCGATTCTAAAATGTCTCACTCATACGTGTTTTTTGGATTGTTTGTTTTAAAACTAAAAGAAATATTGCAGGGTTTCTTCGTGGCGGTGTCCCCCGAATCGATAATGCGACTGGCGGAGCACTCGCACAACAGTGAGCTGACTTTCATCATGAATCTGAGCGCGCCATTCGTGTCGCAGTTCTACAAGGAGCCTCTAGAGAAGATGATACCATATGTAGACATACTGTTTGGAAATGAAACTGTAAGCACACATTTTTGTTTTTCTTTGTATCGTATAGATAGTAGGCAAATGAACTAAAAAAATTTAAAAAAACATACTTACAATTTCCCCTACAAAACCTACTTCCGTCTATGTTGATTCGTCATAAATAATAATTAAAACCTATCTTCGCCTATGAAATTTTTGTCGATATTTAGTTCAATAAATTTTAAATGACCTGATTTTAATCTTATTTCAGGAAGCAGAAGCCTTCGCGAAAGCGTTTAACATACCGGGCGATAATTCTGAGCAGATCGCTAAGAATATAGCCGCACTTCCAAAATTAAACGGCACTAAACAAAGGGTAGTTGTTATAACACAGGGTAGCGACCCTGTCATACTGGTCGAAGGTAACAAAGTTACTTTAATACCAGTGAGGAAATTAGACAAGGAACAAATAGTGGATACGAATGGCGCTGGGGATGCGTTCACTGGAGGATTCCTCAGCCAGCTCGTCCTCGGTAAGCCGTATGACACTTGTGTCAAGTGTGGCATCTACAGTGCAACACATGTTATACAACATTCAGGCTGTACTTTTAGCGGAGACAATGACTTTCAAGAATGTTGATGGTAAAAAGTAAAACGCAACCCTAGACTGATATTGCAATAATCGTTTAATCTCAATGTAACCATACAATAATATTTTACATTATTTAAATAGTTATTTTTTGTGCAAAATAGATGAAGTATCGATTTGTATATGACAACCGAATGTTTTCATAATGTATGTTACATTCAATACACTGACAGTTGCTGTCAGACATTGACATACAAACCATAGACTGGATTGTATGTCGCCAATTTTATGTTTCCAATATGGCAACACAATGCATCATAAAATGTCAACAATCTGAGTACTTTTGCTACTCAAAATTTTAGTCTCGTTTTATATACTTTCAATTATCTTCAACCTTGACGTTGGCGAAATCATCGAAATAACGATGGGGTCCACTAAACATTAAAAGAAGAAGAAGAAGAGCACTGATATAATCATATGCAAATAAATAATTTACTTAATTAATAAAATATAGATAAATTGGTTCGTTGGATTAGTAAATATATAAATTACCTGTCTCCACTTCTAAAACACTGTTAAAATCGAATTAATGATAATTTTAGTATTACAAATAGATCTGACTGCATATCAATCACTGCACATATTGTTCAAGAAAGTCATATGGCATGGTATTTATTATCCTTTATTTCTACATCTTGAATCAAATGATACATTTTCAATAATAATTGAAAATTACAAGCAATGAAAAAGTTGATAATCATGTAAATTAAGTAACGAAGCAATATATTTTTCTAAAATATAATAACTCGAGGTTGTATTGTACTAGAAGTTGTCTTATGTTGCAATTATCATCAGATAAAAAAATCCTTTAATTTTGATCAGAATTAGATGTATCCAATGTAGTTGCAAATGCCTTGCGTTTGATGTCTTAACAAGACATTTTCAACTTTAGTTCATGTCTCATAATCATAGATTTGTGTTTTCTAGAAAATACCTTTGTCTATGTAGGTGTTGAAAACTACAAACGTGTTCCGATTTACGTGTTTTTTGTCTATACGTCTTTTTGTTTTCTTTTAGACCTTTGTTTACCCATTCCAATATTAGAAGTAAGTCTTCCAATGATGTTTATGTAATCAAATAGTGAAATAGCTAGCTTACAAAGTGAGATCGTTTTTCTTATGTAATGCAGCATAGTACAAGATTTTGTGGATAGTTGTAAATTTATGTTTGCATGTAGAACATTGTTGCTATGTATTTTGTATTATCCCTGTTTATTATAACTTAAGGTCTTAAAATCAAGATTATTGTAACAATGTTGTGTTTGTACTTATATGTTTGTATTTGTTTTGAAATAAAAATATATTTAGTGTATTTTTTCTTTTTTTACCCCTTAACTTCTCTTAAAACAAATTATCCGACATATCTTATTAAAATACAGTAGAACCTCGATAAGTTAAAGTCCAAGGGAAACACAAAATATTTTAAGTTATAGAGGTTTTAATTTATCAAGGGTCTATGTACTCTAGGTATTGAGCTCTGATGGAAAGGGAACATATTATTTTTTGAAGTCATAGAGGTTTTTATATTACCGAGGTTTGATTTATCGAGGCTCTACTGTATAAATATAAGTTGGGTATCATATATTATACCTCGTCTTTGGGTTCGATTCCCAACAGTAGTAAACATCACATAGAATGGGTGTAATAGACACGAACTGCAGACTTGCGCACGTAGTTATGCCCATACGGGTATATAATTACATACACACAGCAGCACATACTGTGCCGCCCCTGCGTAAGGGATAAGTGCAAGTGGATGATAACATAAGGGTATATTTCACCAAAAACTTTTTTTAAGATATTACCAAAGTGTTGAATACTTTGTGTAGCAACATTTGATCAGTTGCATTTATTAATTGCCGTGGGTATTTGGGTCTTATGAAGGTAATTTCGACTTTAATAATTGAATTTACAGTTAACAAATGAATTAAAACTATATATGTACCTACCTAGGAACAAAATGTTTTTGATATGTCATAGGTTACCCATAGACTGTTCAGAGCATTTTTAATTATTTTTAATTTTAATTAATTATGGCAATACATGATATGACCGACAGGATATCAAAATATTTTTTTCATATAGCAAGGAGTCTGATTGATAGCCATTTTGAAGAGCCTTTTGTTGGTGTTTTGTGAATGTTTTTAAGTAAATTTCACAATATTTAAAGATTATTAGTGTTATATAATAGAAAACAAAATAATAGTAACTTATAGCATTTCATAAATGCATGTGTTTTGATTGTGTTGTTTGTTTGGTCAACGCATTGTGAAAAAAAGGAACCGGAAAGAAACTTGTCGCATTATGTTCTTATTTTAACGTTTGTGAAAATAAATAGTTTTGCAACAGTGAAAAGTGTCAGTTTGTTGAATTTGTGTAATTAATGTTGGAGAAAGGATTATTTACGTCGCGTGTATTTGTTCACTACGTAAATTTAGATTGCCACAAGATGGCCGCCATCGTATGCCCGCTCTGCCAAAACCCGCTTGTGAGGCCCGATGTGTCATCGGCAGGCGAGCGCTTTGCGGATATGCTGTAAATTAGCGTCTCGCGTCGCGGCTGACCACCGCGGCAGCTTTCGGCGGGGTTCCATTCTGTAAAATGGAATTTCGCTCGAGGCGCCAAAATATGATGGGTGTTGACACATCTCGATCAGCAATACCGTACCGTTACTCAGACGGCTCTAAGAAATAATATTTGACAAAGATGACCGATCCGGACGAAGTAGGGAAAGACGAGTGGAAGCGATGGATACTCGAGGCGATACATAAGATACGGTCGCAGAAACAGAGGCCGAGTGTGGAGCGAATATGTCATGCAATAAGACAACACCACAACTATCACGAGGATGTGGTCTCCGAGCGCCTGGAGCGGGCAGTGAGGGAGGGTACCGTTCTGAAGGTGTACAATAAGGGGCAAAGCTCGTACAAGGACCCAGGGGGTTTGCAAAGTAGGTTGTTAAGAATCGCGCCTGATGTGGACATTTCGCGGGCAGTGGCTAAAGCGGTGCGGGAGCTAGGGGAGAGGGACGGCTCTAGTTTGAAGAGCATCGAGAGGTATCTGAGACAAGCTTACCAGCTGACTGTGGACTCTGGTGCGGATGTGAGGACTGTGTTACGTGCGGCGGCAAAGCGGGCCGTGGCGCGGGGACTAGTAACGCACCATGCAGGGAACTACAGGGCGACAGAGAGGCCCTTGACTTCAACAGACCGTCCCCATAAGCAACGAATAAAGTCCTTTGCAGACACTCCAGATAAGGTACTGTATCTTTTATTTTGTAAACAAACAAGTAATTGTTTGTAAATAAAAGCTATTTTTTTTCTCATTGAAAAATGAATGGCAAGTTCAATTTCAAGGTTAACGACCTCTACAAATCTGAGGAAATTGTACACATATATTAAAATTTGTATATATATGAAATACTTGAAATATTAACTTTTTCTTTATTGTAATAAAATTTATATTGTATGTTTGAAAATTTTTTGATTAAGATTTACAATTTGAATGTTATTCGAGTTTTTAAGATAATAGAATATTTTAAAAATCCATGATATATGGGATATATTAAGATATGTTAAATCTGAAATTTTTCTTGCCAAAATTTGTATCTTGTAAATATTTTATGAATAACTAGGTCAATGAGGTTTCTAACTTACTGAAAGTTAAAGCTGCTCTGTTCTATCAGTAACTAACTTTTCTAAATAACTATAACAGTATGACAATAGGTTTGTATTTCTGGTCATAAAATTGAGTATAAATAATGCTAATTGACTGTACATGAATCATTTTTAATAATTTTATTTACATTTATTTTATATTTTCTAATTCTACGGCTTTTGTGTCTATTGGTTATTAAAATGTATATAAAAAATTCTCAATAAGTTATGGATAAACTAAAAAAATTGTATGCAGAATGAATCAAATAACATTTCTTTTTTATTATATTTGACATGTCTTAACATTGGTGCCATATTAAGGTGGATTCTGAGGAGGAATTGTCATCATCACCATCACCTCGTCAATTTCTAACAGTTAGTCTTACTTGTCTGTATATATGTATCTTAGTAGATGTTCGCCAACTTAGGCCTGGGTTAGACAAATTAACAATGCATGTTGTTAGTTTTACTGAAAATTCTCACTAGTTATGGGTACTTTGTCTAAAATTGTTGTTCTCCAGAGTTCTATTTTAACATGTGAAGATCAGTAAATTGGCTCATAGCTTAGCTCAAAATGTGCTCTTCGAACTGTATACAGTGAGTCCAAGCTATCAGACAAGTTAAGGCTCAATGGTTCACATAGTTATGGTCACTGCATTGAGCTGTGAACTGCCAATTTAGTTGTCAAGTCACAACTTAAAGGTTTAAATCATCTTATATTCAAAGCCTAAACATCTGTATTAAAGTATACTATTATCCCTTTTATTGTCTATGGAAAAATTGAGATAGCAATGTTTTTGGACAGGTGTTACAGCAGGTGTGATGTAAATGGTTACTTAACTATGCATGATCCAGTTATGCTTAACTGCTTTGTTTGTATTGGTGTTATTATATACTTGTTATAATATACAGATATGAAAATTTGTTTAGTGCTTCAGTACATGCATTTATGTTATGTGGAATTAAAAGGTATTGCATGTTTCAGGGAAACAGAGTGCTATAAGAATTTATTTCTGCTCTTTTAGTGTAGGAATTTATGCAATGTATGACAAAAATCCCATGTTAACAATATATGAATCCCTATTTTATGTAATGGACACTCTGAAATCTGTCTCTTACTCTAGTGTATCAAATAGAACTTGAATTATTCATTTCTGGAATGTATTTACCTATGCATGTTTGTATTAGATGGTTTTATTTAAATTATTGTAACTGTGATATGTATTACTACCTTCAGAAACAAAGTCATGGTGGAGTACCAGTGTGCACCGAGTGCCTCGGTACGGATGCAAGGAATCGCCTGGGGGCCGCAGAGGATCTGATCTGCTGCTACCAGTGCAAGTCCTATGCACATCCCACCTGTCTTGATCTCTTGGAACATGTCAGCTTAACTGTGGTGAAGGTAGGCCAATATGTAGAATATCTTATAACTGTTGTCTTCATTTTTCTGTGTTATAGTGATTAGCATTTTAGGATATCGGAAATTGGTTTAGCTTAGGGTCTAAAAGAGTAAAAAATATAATGAAATTCTAAAGTTAATGACTATCAAGTGTAATAGCTGATCTATGATGATGTCATATTGATAGTTTCAATGCCAACTACAGTAAGCCTTAGAATAGTTGTGTTAAAGATATTCAAATTGGTTGTTATTATTGTAATTATGTCTAGTAATTAGATGTATTTTAATATTTATCAAGTGAATTTATCTGGTAGGTAATACTAGGTTAATTGTTATGTATAGTAAAGTATTGAAAGTTATTAAAGCGTAATAAAATAATGATAAATGGTGGTGTTGTGTGCAGAGCGTGCGGTGGTCGTGCGGCGAGTGCGCGCGGTGCGCTGCGTGCGGCG
>NW_013526027.1:3239780-3285994 GCF_000836215.1 Papilio polytes
GCTCGCTCGCTTACGTCTGCGTATCTTGTCTTGTCCCTCCTCCTTCCTCTGTGTTTCTCATGAACCGATTACGGTGAAGCCTCAACCGGTAGGTAATATCTTTAACGTCTATTTGGTTGTATTCGGTTTTTTATGTGTCCATATCTTTTTTTTGTTTTGACAAGTTATACATTGTTTAGTTTACAATTTGTAGAAAAACGAACATTTATATAACTTTTATTCATAGTTTGATTTAGTTGCTACTTCTAAATGTTTTACATTGATATTTTTATAATTTTAATATACATATTTTTAATTTAGTCTTTATTTTTTTAAGCTAAGTAATTTAATGGCACACCATAGTCCGGTTTATTCTCTGTCATTACCCTACTTTTTCATCATTGCTTTGCTAACCAAAGAAAATCAAGTGGTCATTTGAAACAATAGATGTTATGAATTCCAGATGGCATGCGGCTGCCGGCCGGCGTCACCGAGGCGGACGCGGAGCTGTTCGCGCAGGCCCGCCTCAGCGCCGGCACCGCGCCTGCCGCAGAGCCCGACCCCGCGCCGCCGCCGCCCGCCCCACACGCGCCCCACACGCCTCACGCGCCCGCCGCCACGCCCCACGCCCCGCACACGCCCCACGCGCATCACGCGCCCCCCGCGCCGCGCTGCCCCTCCGCCATAGAGTTCGGCCAGTGGGAGATAGAGACGTGGTACTCCAGTCCCTTCCCACAGGAATATGCGAGGTACGTCGCCTACCTATTCAAATTAAACCCCCTTTTTAATTTTATTACAATCCGCCGTCTATTGGTGTTTTTAGTAATAATATGTGTTGATGTCTTTTCAGATTACCAAAACTATTTCTGTGCGAATTCTGCCTGAAGTACGCAAAGAGTCGCGCTGTGCTGATGCGGCACCTCGACAAGTGCCTGTGGCGGCATCCGCCCGCCACGGAGATCTACCGCTGCGGGGACATCTCCGTCTTTGAGGTGGACGGCAATGCCAACAAGATCTACTGTCAGAACCTTTGCCTGCTCGCCAAACTGTTTCTGGACCACAAGACGCTCTACTACGACGTGGAACCTTTTCTCTTCTACGTCCTGACTAAGAACGACAGCAAAGGTTGCCATTTGGTTGGCTATTTTTCAAAAGAGAAGCATTGTCAGCAGAAATACAACGTGTCCTGTATAATGACGATGCCGCAGTACCAGCGGCAAGGCTACGGGAGATTCCTCATCCATTTTAGTGAGTGGTGGAATCTTTTTTCACATGTCTCATTATACTGCAAAGAAGTTTATTTTTATGCTTTTCATTTTTCTTTATAAAAAATTTAATAGTTAATTTCTTTCCGCAGGTTATTTACTATCGAAAGAAGAAGGGCAGCCTGGCACACCTGAAAAACCTTTGTCGGATTTGGGAAGAGTCTCCTACCATGCTTATTGGAAGTCTGTAATACTCGAATATTTGTATGATCACAAAGATAAGTCGTTCACTTTTGAGGATATTGCATTGACGACAGGGATGCACCTGAACGACATAGGAGTTACTTTCCAGTTGCTCGGCTTTGTCAGATACGTGCCCGATAATGACTCGATGAAATTAGGTATCTGTGTCGACTGGAGTAGAGTTGAAAATCACACAATGAAAGTTAGGAGCAGACCGAGACTTGAAATCGATCCTGAATGCCTAAGATGGACTCCTCTATTGGCACCGACGGTGAATCCATTCAGATCTCCAGAGGAAGGGTCGGGTGATCAAGAAACGGAGAACGACGAAACTGAAATGAAAACGGAAAGCGAAGAAACTGCAACAGAATCCGAAGCTACTACGAGTAAATCTGGAGTGAAGACCAAATCTGAAAAAGAATTGGAACCGGTCGAAGTGACATCGTCTGGTAGGAGACGGACACGGCCGCTTAAATATAGTGAAACAACTTATCAAACCACTCCCACTGTTAATGATGGTGCTCGGAAAAGAAAACGAGATATTATTAGGAAAATCTCTGAAAGTAATAACGAAGATGACAAAAGTAAGGATGAGGATACATCAAGATTTCAAAGAAGTAACAGCGTTGCTCGTAGATCTTCAAGAGCCGCGCAGATCAGACTTAACAACACTGGCAGTATACAAAGAAGCAGGCGGCGGAGCGTCAAAGAACTTTCTTATGTATCTGACAGCCAGGAGAGTCAAGAAAGTATGGAAAATGAAATTAATGATATTCCAGTTGTTAACACAACAAAGGCTAAAACGAAAAGAAAAATTGCGTGGAGAGGCCGACAAAACAAGCGACAAAAAGTTAACACAACTAATACTCCTAGAAGTATCTCACCCGAGGCAAAGAAACTTAAAGTTGCTGAAAATAGCGACGAAGTTGTCGACTCTAAAACAGAAGAATCTCCAAAACGAGCAAACAATATTTTGTCTGAAGCAATTGAAAAACAAGATCAAGCTGATAAAGATCGAGCGGAAGACAAACCAGATGATAAAGCCAAGAACTCTGATGCTAGCTCAGAAGATTCATCGGGAGAGGCCGATGATGAGATGGACGTGGAAGAAGGCGAGGACAGACAGAGTGTGGCCAGCAAGCCTGCCACGCCGCGACACTTGGAAGAGAACAGCACAGACCACCACACCAGTGACATGGAACTTGACAGCATTCATATGGACTCTCCTAAATCCATTGCAGAGAAAGATCAAGTTATAAATGAAACTTCTACTTTAGAGAAAATTAACGATGAAGACAATACTAAAGCTGAGGATGTCCCTGAAGTTCGGAATGTTAATACAGAGGATAGAGTAACCACAGAAGTGACCAGTGAAAAGGATGACGCAAGGAAATCCGTAGAAAACAGAAACGGTGAAATAGTTGAGCCGGCGAAACCAACGCTCGATGACAAGGATACGATAGTCATTTCGGAATCTGATGACAACAACAGCCAGAGTTGTCCGTTGCCTTCACCGAAGCCCAACAATTTGTTACCTCCACCTCATACAAGTGAGATTCAACCTCCAGTTGTTGAAAAAAGCGCGAGTCCAATTAAAGTTTTACCAGTTGTTTCCACAGAAAACTCTCATATCGTTATAGATGCTAAAATCCCTAACGAAGTACCTAACAATAGACCACCTGTTGATCTAATTGTTCCTAAAATCCATCACATTGAAACAATAATTGTCGAAGGAGAATCAGACAATTCTATCTCGCCATCGACGAACGTTTCACCGAAGAAAAATGATTCTATTATCAATGAGAGCAAACAGAAGAAACCAGAGGAAGAGAAGAAAGAAACAGTTTCCGATCAGAAGAAATGCGATGTCCGAAAAGAGACAGTTATTCAACATCAAGTTATTGAGGAACTTAAACCACCAGAGAAAAAGTCACCTAATAAAATAGAAGCGATTGTACAAAATCTGGATCTTAACAAAGATATAATGAAGAAACCGGATCCACCAAAAATGGATCCAATAACAGAGCTCGAAGTGAGAAACAAGCCACAGCTTCCAATGATCAGTAAGGAGAGTGATTTACCTTTTAGAAGTGATACAACCACCACTATGAGGAAAGATGAAATTGTTATATCTAGAAATGTCGTGGAGAGCAGTATGCAGACTTACCATAATGCTGTTAGTAACTCGATGACGATTCAACCTATAAACTCGTATTTAAACAATAGACCCACTGTCACCAAGGAATCACAAGGGGTACAAACAGATAAGGTCACGCATAAGATACTCGAACAGAACCGTATTATAAGTAGTATATCTGATACACCGATCGTAAGCAAATGTACGACAAAACTGGAGGTGCCTCATCCTATTACTTCACCGGTAATAAATCCAGTCATACCGAAAATACCGAATGTGACCGACATAAACTTTCTACCTCGTTGTCAGAGCGCTAACGCCGCGGTAAACCTAGGCCTAGACAGACCCGACCTGGACACGAGTTATGCTAACAGCAATCATTTGCATAACCCGATGGCTGCCACCATGAATATTATACATGCTAATCCTCACGATGTTAAAAACGATCACAATCAGAAGCCGCGGGAGAAAAGCAAGTTACGTGATGTCAGGGTCAACTCTGCGCACAGCAAACTTGAAAAAACCGATAAGAAAACTTCTAAAAACGAGACCCCTAGAAGTACGCCCGAGCTAAAAATGTTTTTTCCAGAGCAGAGTGTCAACTCTCGAAAACCGGAGACGTCAGTCCCTATAAACGTTATTAACAGCGTGGCTGTCACTAGCAAAGCTGATGCCAAGCCCGCCAACGAGACGCCGAAGAAACAAGATTTTTTCAAGAAAGAGAAATCGAATGCCGCTAAATGCGATTCGAAGAATAGTTCCACTAAACACGACAAAGGTTGTCCGGTCCAACTCAATCTAAAACCGGATCAAAACGACTTGAATAAAATGCTACCAAAATTTAAATATGACAATGAGTTAGTTCCGAAAGCTGATTACACAATGAATCAAATCCCTAACTACCATACCACTCACGCCCAGTACCAGTGGTCGGCCTGGGACCCGCGGCTGCAAGGCACTTGGGACCCCAACCGGTTTCTGGACATGAAGGGCAACGACAAGAACTATCTGGACAAGTTTCAGGGTTTCAATCTTCCGCATTTAGATCAGATGCAAAAGTCTCCTCAAAAACTTCCAAAATATGATCAGAAAGATTTCCATAATCTCGCATACGGAGCGCTGTCGAGTGGGATCTATGGGGCCACCCCATTGCCGCATTTCAAGGAGACTAAGATACCCACATCGAAAGCGGAGTGCGCTCAGAAATCTGAGTGCAAGCCGAGCAAGCAGTCGAAGGCGACGGCGGCGTGCCAGACGCAGTGCGACTCGAAGAAGTCTCAGGCGCAGGCACAGAGCGCGGCGGAGGCCCAGCTGAAGCAGATGATGCAGCGGCAGGTTAACAAGCAGCAGGAGGTGGCCACGAGCTGCGCGGAATTCAGACAGCAGAGTTCGCAGGTGCTCACCTCGCCCGGCTGCAAGACGCCCTTCAACCAGAACGGGCCGTGCGCTCAGGAGAAGACGGAGATCGAGAAGAAGTCTCGACATCAATCGAAGAAGGAGGAGTCGTCCAAAGAGAGCAAGGAAGAGATGTGCGAGGCGGTGAGCCCGGCACTGCAGTCGATGGGCGTGTACACGCCGGACTCGACGAGTAACTCTGTACATTCGGTGCAGTACCCCGCGTGCGAGCTGGACGTGAGCCAGCTGGGGCTGGAGTCGCCCACCAGCATCGGCTCCGACCTCGCCTCGCCCTGCTCCATGATGCACATGCACCCCGCGCCCAGCCCGCAGTACCCGCACTCCTCTATACACATACCCTCCATCATGGCGCAGACCAACCAGCCCGCCAAGCAGCAGAAGATCAACAATCGGAATAGGTAAGTTTCTCCAACATGTACTAAACATTTTGTCTTCTGTATTTCAGTGTTGTACAGTTAATTCGATTGTGTGTGGTGTTTGTTGCAGGAGCGGTGCGCAGAGCGCGGCGGGCGGTGCGGGCGGCGCGGGCGGCGCGGGCGCGGACAGCAAGGCGCTGCGCGGCGCCGCCACGCCGCCCGCGAGGCACCGCGCCACGCCGCCGCACCAGCCGCACGGTGAGCGATGTTTACCATACTAAACAAATACACATACCCTGTTCCCTAAAAAAAAAATAATGTACTTTTTAAAATTATTAATGCATATCTCGTATTTCTGAATAACAATTCAGAATAAATGTTATATTAACTAGTGTGCCATCTCTCTTTTCTTTTTATATAATTAATTGGTGTATTATTGTTTACTTATTTTTATTTTAATATGATGTATGTTTGTAGTAGTGTCGGGCACTAACGTGTCGTCGCTATATGCAGGCGGGGTGGGGGTGGGCGTAGGGGGCGGGGCGATGCAGGGCGGGGGCGGCGCGGGCGGCGGCTACCAGGGCGGCTACCTGTCGTTCCAGCAGCAGCAGCAGTACCACGGCGGGTGGGCGCCCTCCTGCTCCCTCACCAAGCTGCAGCAGATGACGGAGGCGCCGCAGCACCACCCGCCGCACACGCCGCCCGCGCCCAACGCTCCCCAGGTACGTACACTAGCATCTACATAAAAAACAATCATTTACTCGCATTTTAGAAGTGAAATTCACAAAGTTCAAGCGAAAGGTTTTATAAGAATTTTACGTTATTTAAGAAAAATAGATCATGTCGAAGAAAAAATTTAAAAAATGGAGATATTTGTATTGATTGCACTGTATTTTGTGTGTTTAGTACGGGCAGCAGTCGGGCACGCCGCCGGGCGGGCACTACCACGCCGCCAAGTACTACACGCCCGCACATAATCCGCTCGAGTCGCCCAGGAACGCGAGGAACGCGCCCAGTACGTCACTAACATTATATTTAAATCTACTACTTTAGTTTTAAATATATTTATATATTTCCTCCTTGTATAGTTGCTGTATCAATACTTGTACTTTTATGACTATTTTTTCAATTAGAATGTATTTTAGGCAACCTGAGTCCGATGCAGCACATGCAGATGGCGGGCACGTCTCGTATGTCGCCCAACATCAACACGCACATCATCAGCCAGTACGGGCTGAACGGGTACCGCGTGCCGCCGCAGCAGCAGTTCAACAACCTGCAGATGATGAACGTGCAGCCCGCGGTGGGCGTGCAGTACGCCGCCGCGGAGCCCCGCGCGCAGCAGCCCAACGTGTACGCGTACGCGGGGTACATCAACCCCCCGCCGCCCCTCGCCATGCAGTCCCTCAACTCCACCATGCGCCGGTAGCGGCACCCCGCGCACCCCGCGCACCCCACGCACCCCACGCAACCCGCACACCCCACGCAGAGCCAACAATAACTACATCTATCGTTACTTAATATTCATTGTCTCGATTTGGTTTACCTTATATGTTTTAATTTCTCAATGTACATAAATGATTTTTATGATGTAAAGTGAACATTACCATTTTATTGATTGTAAGTGAAATTACTACAGTACTGTTCTTGAAATGACACATGAATGATATAAAAGAAAATATATTTAATTTTTTCAGTTATTAAACTAAGCATGCTAAATTGTAGTGCATTTTTTAAGCTACAATTTAGTATGGTCAGTTTTAAAATTGTTAACACTGGAATGGATTGTATTTGCTTTTGAATTAATTAAATGTAAAAAAAAAATCAATTCAAGTATTTATTAATGGCTCTTGTGGTAGTGTTTGGATGCGCAGTGACATTTGTGTAAGTGAACATTGGTGCAGTGAAACAAGACAGTGCCCGCTGACACTCAAACCTGACCAAAAACAATGGATTGTATAGTTTAAGGTATAGTACAAATAATCTAATGCTTCTGTTAAAATTAGTTTGTACATAATTTAACATGTAACACCAATTTGGTTGCCTTAACACAAGCAGAGCCATGTGTGGTCTGTCCTGTGAACATCACATGTTGTGCAATTAGAGGAAGTTGGTACAATAACAGCAATGTCATAATACATCTAGTTGTAGTATCTGTTATATTTAAAAAAACTATAGTAGTATATGTAATAATTTGTTGATTTTTGTCCGTCTTGGATTGATTTGGACAATTTTCACTCTAATGTAACTATTTTATGGAAATAAGATACATTTGTGCTGATGAAGTTTTAAGTTCTAAAAATATAAAGCCATACTAACACTATATGATATTAAAATGTGGAATCTTTGAGCGCAACTCTGTCGGATGTCCTGTGGCATTGCTGTTACAAAACTGACTTTCCATCTTACTCTGTAATCTAAATAAATGATGGAATATTTTGTTATAATAGTGATAAGGTCATCACAATATGGACTGTGTGCTTGTTTTACACAAATAATTACTGTTATATATTTTGGCAGCTTCTTTCAATAAAGTAAATAAAAATAACTCACACTTAATCTGGTGGAAACATGAATCAATTGGGTAAAGTACTTGAGTCAGTTTTTTTATTTATTTTATACTGTCCTTCACAATTTAATAACATAGCTTTTGTATCTCGTGTTGAGAGAACCCATATCTGTATTCATTGTCCCGAAGCTGAGTAAAGTACAAAATTTCGTATGTATTTGATACTGTTTGTAATTGGATGAGGATAGTATAAGGTGTAGTGCAATAAGTATACTACGAGTGTTGTATCGGAGGACCTGATGTGATAGTGCCGAGTGAGAAGGCCTGCGGAACCTCGCTGTGTACACAAAGAGATTGTACAATAAACATCAACCAGAGAAAAGTGGTTATCCTCGGTTGTATTCTGTTGGCTTGATGTTTATTGTCTTTGTTTCCAATGCAGATACAGTACAAAAACATATACCTCTAACAGCCTTACAAATAAATGTGGTATAAAGCAAAACTTGTAATAATATTTGCTTATGCCCAGTTTATTCCAAGTTTAACATTATACCGCGTTTGTAAGGCTGTAATAATCTTTACATAAACCAGAGTGGAGAGTAAAAAGGAATGTTATTGTGAATAAAATTGGGTTTTGTACAATTTAGACAAGGTTTAATTTTACCTGGCAAATTTTTTAAGATGATCAAGTGTGCAAAAGATGTAAGTAAATAATCTCTAATCTTCACTCTGGTCTGCGTGTTGGATCCTTATTCTATAAAAAGTAAAGATATCAATGTTTTTGTAATTGTTTCGCCAGTGGAAACCGTTGATAAAATACAATGTAAATATTATCAGATTTGTGTAACTAATAATTTAATATTTATTGAGATCAATTTGTCAGCTGCCATTTGTAAAATGTTTTTGGCATAATTTATATTTTTAAACAGATGATTTTGTATAATATGTATTTATGAAACAGTTTGTTGGTAGCTCTTTGTGCACGCCGCGCGGGTCAGACAATGAAATCATAATAATTTCCAAAGAAACAATTAAGTATTAAGTGTTTGAATTATGTTGCGAATGCAATCATCTTGAATATGTCCAAATTGTATTGATGTGAATTTATTTGGGACCTCTCGGCACCTATATGTATATCCTGTTTGCGGACGCGAGACCCTGTTTGTGTACATTACTCTGTACAGTTTTAATATTATTTTCGTTATAAGTTTCGTCTGTTCTTTGAAGTGCCTCATCTCCCTTATGCTTAATTTCTATGTAAGATATTGTAAATGAACGCTTTTACTTACGAAGGCTGTATTACAAGTAGCGTATGTGTATATGATGTCAGAACGCACCCCCTCCCGCGCCCTCCCGGCGGGTGGTGGCAGCGGTTGGTTTTAATTTAATTTTTTTTTTAACATTTCGTATTCTTATTTTTACATTGAAATAGCTTTTAAATGTTTTACGTTACTGCTAATTAGTTTTTGTAAGGTTCGTTTAATTATGTTGGTGTTATCGCAGTTAATTTATTGCCAAATGTTGGACGGCGCAGCGCCTGCGCCCGCGCAGCCCGGGCCCCCAGGCCGCTCGGCCGCGGCGCGTATTCTCCAAGATCTGCTCCTCTAAGGTTATGAATGTTATTTGTTACTAATGTGTAGAATATTAAATATTGTAAATATTTTTAACAATTAAGATACTTGTAGCAGGTGTTATTACACAAAATATAATTTTGTGAAAAAAGTGTGAAGTTTTATTACTACCTTATAATTAAATGCTTGTTGTACTTTCAGATTTATTGCTTAACAATTTCTCTCATAATTGTTATAGCATATTTGAAAAATGGTGGGAAATGAAAATTACCATAAAATTGTATGAAAACTTTATTTGAAAACTATGTTATAAATACATTTCAAGTATAAATAATATTTAAAAAACTTTAAAACAATAAAAAAAACAATATCACATTGATAAAAAAAAAAACAAATATTACAAATATAAAAATTAAAGAATTTACTTAACAAAATAAAAAATGTATTATGACAACAAAAAATAAAATAGGCGGGAAACTAGGAATATCAATGTGAATGTCTAACTGAAATTCCACTGTCGCTACACTTCTCTGATTTTTGACAAAAGAAAGATAATGTCCTAACAGTGGAACTGCACTTGCATGACCAGTATGAATTTACACCTAGGATTAGAAACCGTCGTCACAAACACTTTTATTTGTATCAACCTCAATCAAAATTATAACCAATTTTTGGGGAATCAATAAAATTTTTAATATTTCTCTACACACATTACTGCACAGTAAAAAATTAACGTGTGTATGGGCTTGTATGTTTATGCAAAATTGATTATAAGCAAACTTTCTGCATTAAACAGTTCTGAGAGTTAACTAGGGTTTAATTTATGTAGACATAAATTGAATTTTAACAATATAATCATATTTTAAAAACTCGACTCAACATCTGACTGAAAGAGCAACCTTTTATTACTTATTCATATATTAGGTACTGTTAAACTGAAAGTTATAAAACTTATTGCACATAATACATATTTATGATAAAAATACCTTTTAACATGCTCTCACCTAACTACTTCCTACTATTAGCAATAATTTTGGTAGAACATGGCAAGCATTGCTAAACTTTACTGGCAACTATTTTCATGATTTTATATACATTCAATACCATACAAAATACTTATGTCTAGCCGATAGCAGTTTTATTATATTTTTTATGCATTGATATAGTAAACAAGTATATAATTAAGTACATTTATTCCAATTAGAAAAATGCTAATTGTTTTCTTTGTTTATCAGATTTATTTCTTGATTTTTAATTGCATATTTAAACAGAATAAACAACTATCAGTAATTTTTTTTTTGTAATGATAAATGTTCTGTAAAATATGCATCTGTAGTTCACCTTAATACTGGCAATTAATTATTCCATTAAATCCAATAAACACGCTATATTTTCTAAAATTACCAACAAAATACCAACAACTTTTTCAGCACAACCTTTATATGTTTCTTTTTAAATTTGCACATAAATAGGCACAGGTACAGGGTCTACTGGCCTTCTGTCCAGGTGGACTTTATTTCGCATTAATCGGAGACTGTTCTCCGTCACTTTTGTACACCCTCGGATAAGCAGCCCTTCCAGATTGGGACAGTGTAGTGCCAGTGCTCTGAAATTACGTAATTATTACTATAAATAGCAAGAATCAAGTGTTTGGAAATATACCACAAAGTATGTAAAGGCTTTCTCCGAGGTGTTAAATATGAAAAATGATTACCTCACTCCTTTATCAGTTACTTCACAACAACCACCTAAGTTTAGAAGTTTCAATGACTTGCTGTACTTTGATATCGTGTACAAGCATTTATCTGTCACTTGCTTGTTGCCCTCTAAGTTCAGAGTCTTTATCTGTTGAAACTTCTTTATAAAAATTAATATGCAGTTCTCCGATATAGCCACACAGAATGCCAAGTCTACATCCTCTAGCTTACTTTGATGGAGAGCCAACGCTTCAATGGCTCCCGTAGTCAACCATGAACATCGCGCAAGTTTCAGTATTCGTAAGTTGTTGCAGTGGAGGATAACTGGTTGCAAACATTTTGCAGATAAATTCTTGCACTGACTTAGGTTCAGGCTTTCTATATCGTGGTTTTTACGCAACATCGGAATCAATGCGTTGTCACTAATACATTGACATCGACTTAAATTCAATAAATTTAAGCGCGTACAAGTGTTAGCAAATACCTGGAAATGCACCAAAATTGTGAAGTTTTATTTGAATAGAGATTTTATATCATCTCCTGTTCAATACTTACATTGAACGTGTGCGGGGAGAAGCCTTTATTCATCAGTTTCAATGATTTTAACTTAGCGAAATACATATCTATTATTTGTAGACAAGTTCGCGAAACACAACGAAAATTAAAACATTCGCGGATAGTCAAAAATGGTATTACTTTGGCAACTAATATATCTTCCCAGTACAGATCGAATACATGTGTGTTTCTTTTCATATTCATTGCTTAATATTTCATTTCCATGATAATCTTTAAATATTTTCATAGATTTCTTTCTTCTGACATAAACGTCAATTTTGTTTTGATTATTATTTTGACACTTGCTAGAACGTTTTGATACTTGCATTAAATAAACGAAAAGCAAAAATAGCGCTCTGTAAAATGCCGTTTCTATAAAACTAAACTAAAATCGTGAAGATTTTAGTTTAGTTTTGTAATGATTTAAGTTTTATAAAAATATCCTTTATTTTTAATTAATACTAATATTTGCTTAGCGAGACCAAAAACACAACAAATGTAAATTTTGAAATACTTAGTTTTTAACGTTGTCTTTTTTTTATATGAGAAGGGGGCAAACGAGCGGCGGGAACACAAAGATGGTCAACGACGCCCATGGACATCCGCAACACCAGAGGAACTACAGATGCGTTGCCGGCCTTTGAGTAAATTGTAGGCTCGCTTCTTGAAGGACCCTAAGTCGTATTGGTTTGGAAATACCGCCGAGGACAGACCGTTCCACAATCACAATCTAGCCGATCGGTAAGAGCTCGGTCGTTGACGATTCGAATCGCTCTCCGTTGTATGCGGTCAAATGGAAGAAGAGGCATTGGGTTGCTCCCGCCCAGAGGTGCGAGCAGTACTCCATATGGGGCCGAACTTGCTTTTACTTATCGTTTATTTTTATCTTCAAAATCATTGGTTATATTATATAAAAACTGGATAAAATTCAAAATATACGTGAAAATCATCTAAAAGGCTTCTTAGTAAATGGATTTCGAATTGCGGTTTAAGTGGAGACTTGAAGGCCCTTCCGGATGTTACTTATCCTAAATGGCTACTTAAGTATCAAGATGATGGAGTCCGCTGGTTAATTTTAGCTGACTACTTCATTTTTAAAGTGTAGTAATATTGAAATTAGTAACTTATAATTTTAAAGATGACCTATTACTAGAATTTCTATATTCAATCTAAAACAAATAAAGTACAGTCAAATCTTTAATTAAATAAAATTGTTATTAGTGATTGAAGGCTGTACGGGAAACTGTGCGTACTGGGCAAAGAGTACTGTACTGGGTGTAACACCAGCACTGGCCTGCAGCCGGTGAACGGAGCACCGAGTTAAATAAACGATTCATCCGCTTTAGAATGTTTCTTATAATCGTTTTATTTTCCATAATATCAAAAGGGTACAAGAATATTCGAGATTACAATATTTTAGAAGTAGAAGTAGCTTTGTTTGAATATTGTTCTTTTCTTTTTTATTACGATCTTATTGTATTATTCGTATAACAACGAATCATAAGTACTCCGAAACAAAAAGAGTAATACATTTTATTTTTATTTTCTTTTCTTTTATTTGTTCCATTCCATCTTATCTTTATAATTGTTATGAAATACGTATAAAATACGTTATTGTACATTTTTAGTTCTAAAATTCCTAGTATACTAGTATTTTGTGTAGAAAATTGTATGCTTTTTTAATTTCGTCGGGTGTCAATATTAGACGAGGAGTCGCTTCACACAGACAACGGCTTATAAAGAAGATAAAAGGAAAGTTTTAATGATTTCTCCGTCCTTTGTCCTAGCAGATTACTTTTAAATGTTAATCTCAAGCAATTAATGAACACGGTTTTATAAGACTTTATATAAAGATGTATCTTAATAAAATATTTCTATGATTAACTGTAAACTATTTTTCATACAATAAATAATGTGGTAAAGGACGTAAAAGTGAACGGTCTGTTTGTTTTTTAATACATTATAAAGTCAGCAACACACTTCGGTTTTGACTGTAGACTTGGAGTCGAACTATAACAACTAAGACTGTACATGTATAGCGGACAAGGATCAATTGAAACGAGTTGGAAATGTTTATTGAAACCTACTTTTATTTCCTAGAAGAAATCAAATGATTGTAAATGAACTAATTCGACAAATATTAGTAGATAGGTGTTTATAATGAGTTTTATAAGTTTTTTTGGTGTAAAATATAATAAAAATGGTTTATTTTTGTAGGCAATAGGTAAAAGAAGGCAGTTTTATTGTCGATTTTAGCTGTAAATGCATATTGCAACAGCATATCTGTTGTTTGCAGCTGCACGGAACAATTGCTGTGTCCACTATACATTTCTGTTCGTGAAATAATCGTCCCTTTGTGAATTGAGCAACGAGAATTGTAGCGTAAACAATCGTCGTTGGATATTCGTTGATAGAAGATGAATTTTCTATGTTAAAAATCCGAAAGTTTAGATGGATGTTTGTTACTTCTAAATTGAACGGATCTCAATGAGGCGTAGATGTAGAGGATAGTCTGGGAGTACATATAGGCTGCTTACTTTTGTTTGTTTATTATTTCATACGGATGGAGTCGCAGGCGAAAGTTATAGAATAAATTTAGTTAGAGCGGGCGAACACTTTTGATTAAAATATCGCATAACAGTTGTGCGATTGTCGATTTTCGATTGTTTCGCAGCAAATTCAACTGTTTAGTTGCACAACTAAAAATCGAAAAGTGTGCACCTTCATATGTGCTCATAGGAATCAAAGCGCGACTAAACAGTTGTGGAATAGTTTAGTCAAAGATGTACGAGCTGTATTTACTTCAATTAAAAATGTATATGGCTTATTCTATGGATAGTTTTTCCTATATGACTATAGCTGGTCGCAAATTTAAAATAGAACTCTAATCCAAGGATACCTGAAGTTGATATTGTTGTATTTATACGTTGAGATAAGCACTAAAATACCAATTAAAACAAATTTAAGCGATAGTTAAACCGAAATTTGTTTCCCCATGTGGTGTCCGGTCACATGAGACACCCGGCGTCTGTCAAACTGAGCCACTGTTACTTCGAGACCACAACGTCACGCTCTCCTGAATATTAATGCGATCCTAACCCTTTAGGGCTTTTTAAAGTTAATCTCACTTACGGCAAATACGTCTTTAGATATTTAAAAGCTTATTTTATCGAAAGGTTTAAGCGTTTTTAAGAAATGTGTAAAATAAATCTTGCATCTAATTGTGACTAATAATTTATAGGTTTATTGACCAGTAGCTGTTGCTGGCGACTTTATAAGCATGAAATTAAAAAATAATAAAAAAGATAGCCCATGTTACTCACAGATGAATAACCTTTCTAACAATTAAAGAAGTAAATTCGACCCGGTAGTTTTTGAGTTATTTCAATACATACAAAAATACAAATCTTTCTTATTATATTAGTATAGATTGAGTAAGGCAGGGTTAGATAATATTTTAATTTTGATGGTATTATTCAAAATGTATGTAATTAAAATAAACCTAAACATAACGTAAAAAATAATTCTAAGATTGATAGTTTTACAGTTAAGATGTGCTATTGAAAATAATTATATAGTGTAAAAAAGTTTGTTTTAGATATAAGCTTAATCGATTTATAACTAGTGTGTACATCCGGTTGTACGTCAAACAAGTTTTAGCTAAAAGCAAAACCCTTTCTAGCAGAGGTAACTCCGTACGCTCCAGTGAATACTAAATTTATGCCACCACTAGAAGGCCTTTTGATTTAAAATTCAATTTAATGCAGCGCTCAAATTATTTGAATTTAGAACAAGGAAATCTTTGTTTTATTTTTTTTACAAGAAAACATCAATGTAGTTGACCATTTATTAGTGATCTCACTAACTTTTTAAAACCATTTATTAATTATTTAATTATGTACATTACATACTGTATATTTGTGTGTTTATATAAGCATGAATGTTTGCTCTTTCTCGTAAAATAAAAAATGCACACCAGGAAGGTTTTTTTTTAATTTAAAATGTACTTTGCCGTTCTCCCCCTTAGCGCTGGAATGAGTAGGAAGTAAATGAATAATTGATACTGGCAGTGATGTTACGGAGAAAAAATAAAATGAAAACAGTCTTCACATTCAGACTCCGGTCAGGTCAAATATTGTCGGCTATTCACTTGTTCGTTGGTTAAATTGTAAACATTAAAGTACTATTATTTATAACTAGCTGTTCCCGTGCGACTTCATTCGCATTAAATTATGAAATTTTATTTTACTGTTTACATTTGTCAAATTATCCATTACAAATGTCAAAATGACATGACACTATGACATCCTTGCTTCCTTCATGTTGGCAGCAACTTATGGTCTCTTTCCCACGTTAGATTTTTATCCAAAATATTTACCCCCTAAGTTTAATTGCGTGAAAATATATAGTCTAAAGCGTGACGTAAGTGTAGGGCTTTTTATTAAAAAAAAAAGTATTATTCAAAAAATGCTGTAATTGCTGACATCTTAGGCAACAAAGAAGTGTGTGTTTACGCTTTATTATAATACATAGTACAGATTTTAATTAAATATAAGCCTGTTCGTCGTATTATTTTATTTTATTGTTTGATGCCGTATATTTCGTTCGAGTTAGGTTGGTTTATAACATTTTTATACGTTATGATGTTATGAAAATTAAATGGATAACAACGTTAAAAAAGCAGGCTGCGGAAAACCTTGATATTTTTTGTGACACACGGTCATTGTGAATTGACGCCAGCTATTATTTATTTTGTTAATTCTTTACGTTGAAAGGGGCAGAGCACGTCTTATTTGTAAATAAAGCCTTAACACAGCCGAAATTGAAAATATACTGTCTTCCCTATTTTTAAGACATAAACAGTAAAATAATGTTTTTCTTTAGCTGTTTCACTTATAAAAGTAATTGTTGTCAAGAAAAATGTTAAATAAAACAATCAATTACTTTTTTTGTTATTCGTCTTGTCTGTCTGTGTGTATCGCAGGTGTTCTGTAGGCGAGGTGTCAACTGGTATCGCGCGGTCGGGCTCATTTTTGTGATGTGCGCCCTCATCATCCCGACAGGATATCCGAGAGACGTCAAATTGCCCTCCCTATGTCACACGCAAAAATGTTACGATTAATATCACAAATTCCACAAACATCTAATTACATGTAACAGCTATGATTTTTTTATAACTCGGTCGTATTAGAAATTTGATTTATTTTGTTGTCTATAATACCGAATAGGTTTAGTTGCTTTTGTGGGTCGACGGCGATATTTTAATCAAGCCAATTTGTAAACAATTCAATCGTCGATGTAAACTTAACGTCAACTTACGTTTATCAACCTATAGTTCCACAGAAGTTAAAGGTTTAACTGATCAGTCAAACTGAGAACTGTAAAGTTTAAAATTATTTTTTTTTATACTTCAGTTTGAACTAAACTTTGCCCGCGACTCCGTTCGCGTAAGGTTAAAAAAAACAAAACTGAGTAGCCTATGTGTTCTTCCAGGCTATCCTCTACATCTGTGCCAAATTTTATTGAGATCCCTTCTGCAGTTTAGGCTACAAACTGTAACAAATCCATCCATCCATCTAAACTTTCACATTTATAATATTAGTGATAGTAATATAAAAATAAGCATAAATCGTTTTGTATCAAATTATCTTGAATATTTACATTCCTATTAACAGACATAAATAACATGTAGTACATATGTAAATTCTTCACCCAAATATAAATTCTAACCGCACAATTTCACTGCTGTGACACTTATCTTGGGTATTGCTGTCTCGGTTTAGCCAAAGATAAAGAAAGGGACATATCTATTATTACAAGTGTTCCTGAAATAGTTCTACTACGCACATCGCGCTTACCGCCTCTTAAATTATTGACATGTCAAGGGTTTAATAAACACAAGTCAGTGTTTACGCGCCGTAATTACGGCTTAATTGTTTTAATACCTACCGACTTCTACTTTAAGATCTTGTTGAACTACGCATTACAGTCGAGGACGTATATTTCCTACCCAGGCGTAAAACTTCATTTGACGCTCGCAATGCTGGTGAAAAAATTAATAAAAGTCATACTAATGTATATGTGTAATTGGTGCCGGAGGCCTAATTTAAGTCCCTTTCTCTTTACCACCCTTTTCTTATGAAAGGATGGGAAGGGGAAGTGGATTTGACGATGGACGAGATGCATAGGAAGAGGAAATATCCTCCTTATGTGCGTCTCCTCCTCCGTCGGATAAGGGTAGGCGACGCATCTGCAATTGCAGATGTCTATGGGCAGCGGTCGCTTCGCCATTTTGGCGGATTCAGGTGGCCGCTTGCTCGTTTGCCATCTTATGTTATATAAAAAAAAATACGAGTAAATACGAGAGAAGAAAATACGAGAGAAAATATTCTTTAACTATACACATATCTGAAATCGAAACTCTGAAAAAAGTGAAATAAAAACATCTGTAAAATCACATTTTATGTAATGAAATAATGCATTTATCTTGTGTTTTCTTGACTACATTGTTTATTGCGCTTAACTTTATTCGCTAAGGAATGATAGCTCGCTCACTGCGACATGTCTTTTCACTTTATGTACTGATATATTTATTTACAACTACACTAGGTGGAAAAAGAAAAGAAAAAAAACGTTACGTTCCGAAGTTCCACGCTTGAAACCACATTTTACCTTGTTTATAATATAATAGGGTTACCATTTAAAACAAGTTGACAGTAAAACTTAATTGTGGATATCCCTTTAAGGGCCTTAATCCGATAGGATTACTTTATAACGCGATAAAATCAATCTGAATGAAGCGTTTATGGAGGACGGGATTTAGTGAGGAAACGACTCAGGGATGGTAGAGGTCAAGATATATTGGTACTTTAATTATAAGTGGCCACGTTAATGCCTCTTGTCTTCAGTGAACAAAAGGAGTTCTTTAGTTTACATTTTTTTTTATTAAATAATAAATTATTTATACATGTAGAATTTCATGTGTACATTTTACCTGACGTTCTTAAAGTGAAGGAAACCATCGTGATGCCTGCACATATATGCGTAAAAATTCAAAGATATGTGTGAAGTCAACCCGCAGTGGGCCAGCGTGGTTGACTACGGCTTAGTCACCCCTAACTTAGGGCATGCTCCGAGCTCCTCAGTGAGGTATAGTAAGCTAGTGGTGGTGTTATCTACTAAGCAATAAAGGAGGTGATTTAGTAAAGGAGAATATTTCCCCTTAAAATGGTGGGAAGGGGAGTTACGTCCACTTCACGATTTTTGTATGATAGTGGTCCACTGGTCGAGCCGGCCCATTTGCACAAAAAATGTTGTTACGGATTCTACCACTGTTAAAACTTGAATAGCATTCCGGTAAAATTTTATCCTTTTTAGTCCACAATAATTCCATTACCTAATTTGTTTCTGCTATTACCTGTTTCCTCTGACACACGATGTATTAACCCTTCCAGCATATTTGATGTGTTGGCAACATTACGGGGTGTACATTTATTATTGAAGGCAGCCAAAGTGTCCCATTCGTTTTCACTTCAACGTCCATTAAACTGTAATTTACTTTCAAAGGCAGCGGTGAAGCCCAACTTAATATTTACGGGAAATTTAAAACGACTTTTGTATAATCTGTTTTAAAATTTAATATTCCTACGTCCTAGAATCGATAAAACGGTACTAAAAAGCTCGCTTATTGTTTATTTTCTAAAAGTCTATGCTAAGGGGAATTTAGGAAATAGATATTTTTGAGTTAGGTAAAATTGTTCTTTAAATCGACTATTGCTGTCAAATACAGTGTTTGGAAAATTAAAATAATATTTATTACTTAAAATATTTTATTACTAGCTTTTGCCCGCGACTCCTTTCCCATGAAAAAAAAAACAAAAGTAAGTACCCTATGTGTTCTTTTATCATTTATATCTATGCTATATTTCATCGCGATCCGTTCAGCAGTTTAGGCTACAAACTCTAACAAACATCCATCCATTTAAATTTTCGCATTTATAATATTAGCAAGTTTACTAAAAAAAAACATTTCCTGTATAAGAAAACGGGGTAGAAAACCATTTTAAGTTAAGGATTCAAGGCGCCCTGGCTCCCCTTCTTGGTCATAACTTGAATTTGTTTTTAAACTTATTACGTTGGGTAATAAAACGCGGACACCGAGGTACGTAATTAAATAACGCCGTAGATTCCGAACCGTAGAAATTAAGTCGACAATTAATTCAAGTATAAATTTAATTGTCCTATTTAAGTGGCAACAATAAACTTGTTAGAAACAAACGTTGATAAAGCCACCTACAGACGCTCAGTTGTAATTGAACAGTCGGAACAGAATAGTCCGTTCGTCATTAGGCGGCTTAGCAAACCCTAATACTGTTTGTGTATTTATTGATTTTTTCCATTCATAAGAGAGTTTTCTCATAAAATTGTGAACGTCCATAGTTCACAATTTACAGCTATGGAAAAGATTAAAAAAATTATAAAGATTCAAAAGATTTTTCACTTCTAATCCTAAAAAAATGTCTAAGTCTTAACTTTAAACGGGAAAATTAGTTATAAAAACCCTTAATTTTCCTTGTCTATTAAGTAAAAGAGATAATAAAATATTAAAGTAACAAGCAAGCCCGCCATTTTGCATATGTTACGTATTTACTTCTCGTTAGCCATTGTTTGATTTGTACGAAATATTTGCGCGGGACGTTCGGTGTTGCTATATATTATCTAAAATTCTGAATCAACAAAAATGAATTTGTTATTCTTGTTTATTTTAAAAAAATACTATGAAACTGTATAACTAAAAGGAAATGTAGGAAAAAAAGTATTATTTTATTTGTTCATTTTTTATTTTATTTACAAATCTAATCACATCCATCTTGTATAACTAAATCTAATAACATATTCGTTTAGAAAGAAGTTCTAACAAGAAAAGTCAGGCCTTTACATAAATTCACACTACGTACGAACAAAACTATGGTATTTATACAAAGAATATTTGCGATACATTATAAATGACAATAAATTAAATGTTTTCTTTAAAATAAATATATTTTACTTAAGAAAAAGCGGATTTTCATTGTGCATATATGATTTTTTGCATTGAATGCTAGAATGTTCCTAGGATTCAATCCAAAAAAAATATTAAAAATAAAATTCAATTAACAATTATTCTACTAAAATAATTGTGAATGAGATCATTTATTTTTTTATAATATACGTAGTGTGATGGAATAAAAACTAAATAAATCGTTCGATAGTATTCAAAAGGAAATATAAATTTGAGTCATTTTATTCTCGTAAGACTTGAAATGTTAATACAGTTTTAGAAAACAATTTTCTTGGAAATCTTTATTACATTCTATTTATATTTAACAATATATTTCGATGGCTAACACTTATCAAAATCTTAATACTGTGCAAATCCATTCGTTTTACTGTATTTCATATAGATTGTACAAAGTGTCTACTCTCTATGGAATGTTTATTTACACTAGGTACATATCATACAGGCCGAGACTTCTATTGCTAACGTATTCTACCTACTTCTTAAATTGAAGGCACATTTTTCATAGAGTTTCACCTAACTTTACAAATAGCTTCGTTAAGAAACTATAGCGACCTAAGTGAAGTTACGAGTATATTGAACGCAGCGGAATTTTTTTTCAAAATGGCGTCGGTTATCGCGCGTTTTGATCATGCTCGAGGAATGGAAATTGTTATTTTTATTCTCCGCTGCAATCAATATTATTTATTTACATAAAGTATCGGAAATAGATCTTATATATTTTTTTGGTTTTCATCACATAAAGTGTTACATCATCTGGAAATATTATTATAAGTTATTTTTTTTATTTATCTAACACTCCGCTGCGGCCGCGCCGCTTGCGTCCATTACACTTTGTGTTCTGCTTTTTGTTTTTTATTGCACACTTTATTTAACCGTACAAATATTTGGAAAATAGAACGGTTCGTTTGTATTTGGGTTTTGCCACTCTTTTTTTTGTGCAACTGATTTCTTCCTATCATTTTTAATAAGTACTTTTTTAAACGAATCAAAATTACATTACTGTTTTATAATATTTACACACATTTTACTTTAAAACGATCTATGGTTCTCTAAAAAAGTTGTTACTTCATAATTGTATAAACTACGTACATATTTTGTAATTATTCACATTGTTTGATGAAGGATAGAAATCAGTCACTTTTTATGAAGAAGAGAGCACACAGAGTTCAGTACTTGGGCGCGACGCGGGGCGAGGAGAAGCGCGGCGAGCGGTGCGGCGAGCGGCGCGGCGAAGTGCTCGGCGAGCCGCTCGGCGAGCGGAGCGTCGAGCGCGCCGCGGGCTATGGCTTTAGCCGCTTGAAGCCCGCGCCGTCCTGCCCCAGCTTCAGCTCCTCGTACAGCGTGGGCTCCACCTCGCGGCCCCCCTCCCGCCCCATCTCCCGCCCCGCCTGCTGCAGCGTCTCCTGCCGCCACGCCGCGCTGCTCGACACGCCCAGCCCCGGCGCGCCGCCATTGCTCGCGCTGCCGTTCGCCACAGTACCCTGGGACAAATTATACTTCAACACCACCGTCTCCTAAACTGAAGTTTTGCTAATTCTATTCATCATCATCACCAGCTCACTATATGTCCCCACCGAGGGGCTCGGAGCCTACCCTAATGTTAGGGTGACTAGGCCATAGTCAACCACGCTGGCCAAGTGCGGGTTGGTTGACTTCACACATATCTTTGAATTTCTTCGCCGATATGTGCAGGTTGCATCACGATGTTTTCCTTCACCGTAAGAACGTCGGGTATATTATGTACATATGAAAATTCGAAAAATCGAAAATCACATTGGTACATGGCGGCGGGATTCGAACCCAAGACCTGTAGATTACAAGTCAAGTGCTTAAACCACTGAGCCACCGACGCTCATTCTATTATTAGACAATAATATAATTAGGCGGTTGAGGTATACTTACATTTCCTAATGTATCAGTATTAGTTTCTCTGAGGTAACTTGGATTTTCAAACGCAACTCCTCCTTGCGTTTTGAGTCTTAAATTCTGTAACAAAGTAACACAGTATTACAACATTCTTACCACTAGATGTAAAAGGAAAAATGAATGGTAGAGGAGTGGTCGTAGCATACCTTCCTATGTCGGTAGTAGAATCCTGCGGCGAGCAGCAGCGCGGCGAGCAGCACGCAGGCGAGCGCGGCGCCGACTGCGGAGGCCGCGCCGCCCGCCACCGGCGCCGCCGCCGCGCCCGCCCCTGCCCCAGGTTCCTCTCCCGCCGTCGTGAACATGATGGGTGCGCTCAGCGACGACGTGCCTGACATATACCAAGTTAAACTTATTTCAACACTTACGACCTGACCCACCACTGGCTGATGGAGGCCCAGATAGCTTAAAAATGACGTCACTGTCAGATGAGGGAATAAAATATGTTATTTTCATCACATATTTTACACATTGGATTGTTATCAGACAATTTACAATTCGGTGGAACAGGCCTTAAAAGACTGTGTTTTGCTCCTGATGTTCTATATACAGAAAAAAATTGCATCGTTGGCAAAGAGATATACTTCGATTCTTCCAATAGACAAATAGATATCAATGAGTTGCGCAAACAACGGGATAACAATAAAATTGAATTTAGAGTGCGGCATAAGCTACTTCTACTATTGGAACATTTCGTTAAAGTAAATAATTGAGCTGTGACGTAATGTCCCCTTACCGACGTCATTGGCGGCTTTGACGACGCACTCGTATCTGACGTCATCGCGCAGGCCGGTCAGCACGACGCTGGTCTCGCTGGTGTCCAGCTTCTCCGGCACCTTGGCGCCGTACGCGCGCCAGAACACGCGGTACAGGTACACCGTCTGCGGGTTCTTCAGCGGCGGCTCCCAGCTGCCCACGGACAACACCAGTTAGATTATATTGTAGCATAAAACAAACATGTTTCTTCTAAACTGTACTAGCGACTTCGTCTGCATGAATTAAAAAAAATAACAAACATGTTATTTTCTGATAAAGTAGCTAAAATTGCTCTATTAGTTTTTGAATTATATTCCAATACATACGAAATTAAAAAAAAAATACGAATTACTCTTCATAATATTAGTATAGATAAAGATGATATTCCTGTTAATTTAAGCAAAGTTGCAAGCTATCTGATATTAAGAATCGCTGAAATAAACCACAGACTGAAACACTTAAGGTTGCGAGTAGAAGATCAGAAGAAGCTGTAAATTCGATATACAGTAAAACAGTGAAGTGTGAAAATACAGTGAAGGTGAAAAAAAGCATATAGAAGAGCATAGTTGTACCTAAGTAGCACAGCGTGCGGAGTGGGCGCGGCGTGCGCGCGCAGCTCCCTGGGCGGGCCCGGCAAGCGCGCGCCGGCGTCCCTGAAGCAGGCGAGCTGCAGCGCGCAGGAGCGCGCCACCGCGCCGCCGCGGCACAGCTCCAGGCAGGAGCGCGGCACGCCCCACGACGCGCAGCACCCGCGGTGGTCTGCAATGCGCTCTCTCTAACAAATGCTACTCAACGCTAGTTTTTCATTTATTCAGCTTTCATTCAGTGATCCTGACCGCGGGTTATTAAAGAAGGTAACTTAAGTGTTCTTCCAGGCTATCCTCGATATTTGTGCCAAATTTCATCGAGATCCGTTCAGCAGTTTAGGCTACACTCTAACAAACATCCATCCAAACTTTATCATTTATAATATTACTAGTATTCGCCCGCGACTCCGTCCGCGTGGAATTAACAAAACCAAAAGTGAGTAAGCATATGTGTTCTTCCAGACTATCTTCTACGTCTATACTAAATTTCATCGAAATCGGTTAAGACGTCTAGGCTACAAACTCTTACAAACATCCATCCATCCATGTAAACTTTCGCTTATATAACATTAAGTATGATTAGTAAGAAGTATGATTTAAAGACCTCTAGACTGTAAAGTGTCAGTTAGGCAGTGTGAAGTGTGTCGCAGAGTAGTTAATCTCACCGGATCCATCAGCGGCGCACTTCATGAGCTTTTCGAAGTCGTCGAGACATTCAGGCCGGTCCATGATGTTGTCCATGTCGAGGTGGAAGCTGCACGCGTCTATGCACGCTGACGACACGTTCATCTGCTCAACAAATCACTAGCTCAATTATCGAAACTAATTTTAATATTTAGAGCACCTAAATTACACTGTGTTTTAGCGGAGAGCTGTGATAGGATTTAATTTAAGTCAATGTGCAAATATAAGTTCACAAATAGTGTTTAACATTTCAAATTAAGGATAATACTTATCTATGTTAGATTTTACTAGTTGTTTATGCTTAGTTAGATAATAAGCTGTCTAATTTGTGACCTGCGTGCAGCAGTGTGTGACGTTGTGCTGCGGCGCGGCGTGTCGCAGGCGCACGGACACGGGCCGCAGCGTTTTGCCGAACGCGTTCTCCGCGTGGCAGAAGTAGTCCGCCTCGTCAGACTCTGATATCTTCTTTATTATTAAACGCATTGTGTACTTCGTTTGATCCTAGAATAAAAATAGAGGATGTAAGCAAACGAGCAAGCGGCCTGAATTCACCGAAATGGAGCGCTACCGCTGCCCATAGACAACCGCAATTGTAGATGCTTTTCCTACTCTTAATCGATAGAGAAGACGCACATAAAGAGGATGTTTTCCCTTCCAATATATCTCCACCAACGTCACATTCACTTTTCCTTTCCATAACTAAAATGAGGCCTCCAGCACCACACTCATGAGACAGACACGTGTCTTCTGTGTGGTCGTTGTCTTACACCGGGCGAGCCGCCCTATAGTACGAAGATATTAAAGCGAACTCTACCACTGTAAACATCTGTGATTATTACAAAATCACTACGAGAAAACCAGTAGAGGTGTAAAACTTTGGGGAAAAAGGCTTCACAAATAACTAGTACGATTTTGTACAGGAAATGTTTTTTTTTTATAATACTAGGTGGCAACCGAGCAAGCGGCCATGTGAATTCACCGAAATGGAAAGCGACCTCTGCCCGTAGACAACCGCAATTGCAGATGCGTTGCCTACCCTTAATTGACGGAGGAGACGCACATAAAGAGGACATTTCCCTTCCCTATGCATCACCTCCACCATCAAATCCACTTTACCTTATGAGTGAAGGATGGCAAGGGAAAGGGACTAAAATTTTTGTGGTTATTTTCATAAAATCCTTAAAATATCGATCCTTTAATCAGCTTATTCGTAATTGTAAAACTTTTTTAATTTGATGAGGTTTCAAAGTAAGGACGATTGTCAGCGAACGTCCTCCAGAAAGTAATGTATTGACAGCTCATGAATAGTAATGAGATGCCGCGAATTGGATTTCCATAAATAATTAAACTGAGTTTAAATTCGTCGACCGCAACTCATTTGTAATTAAGTAACGGACGGCACATTAAAATTGCACACAGCTTTTCCATCTTCGATACCTTTTGCGTAATTGAATTCAGATGTTATTTTTATTTTTTATCTCCTATTATGCAAACTAGTCAAGAACTTAGATCATATAATTTAAGGAAATGTTTTCATTTTAATCAAATCAATTGATCCTATTATAATAAAGAGGAAAGATTTGCATTTTTGGATTTCTTTATGTATTGAAATAATAACAATATCAACAACTACTGGGCCGATTTCAAAAAATCTTTCACCAAATCTTTCTTTTAAATGTAAAAGCTACGTTATCAGTGAGTAATATAGGTTATGTTTTTTGTTATTTTTTTTAAAATTTCAGGCGGGAAAAGTTAGTTATTTATACAGTGATCGTTGAAAATTAGGTTATCCATAGTCTAGCAACACAAAATATGGATTAGCATTCTAGTGGGTTCAGTGTTTAAAAAGTTAGCTGTGTACAAATAACTTACTTCAGGGTCAGCAAGTAATTGTATAGTGTAGTTAGGTCCATCAA
Organism: Papilio polytes; assembly: GCF_000836215.1. Lineage (NCBI taxonomy): Eukaryota > Metazoa > Arthropoda > Insecta > Lepidoptera > Papilionidae > Papilio > Papilio polytes. The sequence continues at coordinate 3,266,376 of NW_013526027.1, forward strand.
TAACCGGGGTCCTGCCGTTGGGGTCCCTCCAGAAGGCGATGGTGGGCTTCGGCAGCGCCTCCACACGACACTCCAGGATCACGGAGTCTCCGGCCGCCGCCATCGTTATACCTGATGCTTGGATTGTTGGCACATCTACAAGAAATACAACGACTTTAAAATTATAGATTATTTTAATTTCGATAAGGAAGTACCAATTGGAAAATTATTATCTTGATTAGTTCGAAATGTACAATCGAGTATCTTCGCCGTGTTCCATTTATAGAAAAATTGCCTTATGTGCAACGAGACAAACTTTACCTCCTATTACAAACAAATTGCAGTAAATCGCGTTAACAACGAAATAACAATAAAAAGCAGCTTCTTTCGTTTAAACAAAAAAAAAAAAACTGCGTACAAAACACACACACCTTTGACTAAACTATGATACAATAGTTGTGCGATTGTCGATTGTTACACAGCTAACTCAACTGTTCAGTTGTGCAAAGACTCGAGTAAAACCGAGACTAAACAGTTGTGCGATAGTTTTGGTCAAAGGTGTGCGCACGTTCTTAAGATAGAACACTGTCAGATTTCCCGATAGTACATCATCATCTCCCCTGCCTTCCTACTCCCGTAGGGTCGGCGCACCGGGTTTTCGTCCTCCAAAGCAGATTTCCCGATAGTACATTGTGAAATTTATATATTTTTTTACGCTAAGAATCCAAAAGTTTTAAGAAATGTGTGTTTACGCTGTATTATATTATAGATATATACCCCCTAAGTTTAATGGCGTAAAAATGTATAGCCTAAAGCGTGACATAGGGCTTTTTATTAAAAAAGGAATTATTCAAAAATGTGTTGTAATTGCTGATATCTTAGGCAACAAAGAAGTGTGTGTTTACGCTTTATTACAATAGTATAGAAGTATAGATTTGTTAGTACTGACGAGATATGTTGATCTTCCTGGAGGCCTGCATGGGCGTGCCGTAGCCGTTGTCCGCGTAGCACGAGATCTGGTCCATGTCCCGCGTCACGTTGTGGATCACGGTCACCATGTGGCGCGTCACCTCTTGCCGCACCAAGCGCCCTGCATCACGGCATTGCCACATCTCAATATCTTTTAGTCAAACCGACATCGAACGTAAATATGATTTAAAGAAGGAATTACTTTGACGATTAATAAAGCTTTTTTGAGATAAACTGGTCACACCGACATCAAAGAAGTAGTAATTGTACAATATAGACATAACAGCTACAATAAGAGAGGTTTACTATTTTCAAGGAATTATTTCGTTACTTTTTAGTGTGTTTTGTTTTTTTTTTTAGATTTTTCCTGAGGTTGATTCTAATTAGATTTGCCAATAAAGATTTAAGATTAATGTGAAGCGGGATGTAATTGCCTAATTGATTAAGGGTCACATTTATTTGATTTACAACAACCTTAAGAGACAGCAAAGGTATAAGAATACATCTAGAAAGAGTGAAGTAGTGAGATATTATAAGATTCTGTTTGTCGTTTAGTATGTCTTCTTGATTCAGAAAGTAGCATTCTATAGAGGTGGTTTTGCAGTGCATTTTGATATGTTACCAGATATGTAGAGCGAGATGGTGGGCGTGGGCGTGCCCATGGCGATGCAGAGTATCGTCATACTGGAACCTTCTACCACGAGGTTCACCGGGTTCACTGTCGGTGGCTGCAACAATAATCAAGTCTAATTAAATTGTTAATTTTATTAACTACCAACTCACTCCTTTTTAAGTGTAGATTTCTCACATTTGTGAGCTTTTGAAAACCGGATTTCCAGTTAGATCTGGTATTTTGTCTTGTAATAATTTACTCAAGACTTGGTGGCTCAGAGTTTTGAGCACTTGACTTGTAATCTACAAGTGCTGGGATCGAACCCGCTGTGTAGCAATGTGATTTTCGATTTTTATATGTACATAGTTTACCCTTTCTTATGGTGAAGGAAAACATCGTGATGAAATCTGGACATTTCGGCAAATTCAAAGATATGTGTGAAGTCAACCTACAGTGCAGCGCGGTTGACTAGTGCCTAGTCCTTACTTAGAGTAGACTTCGAGCAACTCAGTGGGAACGTATAGCGAGCTGGTGATGAATAATTTAGTCAAAGTATTTTTTGCAATAATACAGTTTAGTGTATGAACTGACTTCAACGTATGCGGGGTAGGCAGGGTCCGTCCAGGCGAGCAGTGTCTCGGAGGGCAGCGAGTCGCCGGCGGCGGCGTGCGCGGTCACCCACACCACGTACTGCGTGTTGGGGGAGAGCTTCTCCAGCGTGTGTCCCGGCACCGTCGTCTCCACGCGCGTCACGTTGCCGGACCCGAGCTGGCTCGGCGACTTGTAGAATAATCTGTTATTCAAAATGTGTACAAATCGCTTAATTCAACTTCAATTTTAACGAAAATTCAGCCTAATCTTACTACTGAAAGAACATTAATGTAACTGTAACAACGTAATTAACTTAAACAATTAGGCCACTACCTCCCTCCCGCCAGAATGGCGCGTTTTCTAAATATGTCTAAACTAGATGTTCCCGTGCGGCTTCATCCGCATAAAATTATGAAAATTTTAATTTTGTTACTGACATTTGTCAAATTATCAATTGCAAATGTCAAAATGACATGACATGATGACAAACTATGGCAACCGTGTTTCCTTGATGTTGGCAGTAACTTATGGTCTCTTTCCATATGGTTTTTGACCGACTTCCCAAAAGAAGGAGGTATTCAATTCGACCGTATGTTTTTTTTTTTTTTTTTTTTTTTTTTTTTTTTTTTTTTTGTGTGTTACGGCATAACTCCGCCGCTAGTGGACCGATTTGGATAATTCTTTTTCTATCCGAAAGGTAATGCTTGCAGGTGGGTCCCATTTTTTTGTTTAATTTTTGGAGTCTAAGACTACGACGTAGTTAAATAGTTTAGCTCAAAATCGCGCGACGAAATTTCGGGTCATTTTTGCTTTCTTTGCTTACGTAGCCTAAACTATAAGACTTACATAAAAATGATGTATGGAAGAATTGTAGCCCATTAAATTTGCTAAATAAAAGTCCGCGATAGCATATATCTATCTATTAAGGTTGTCGCACAATAACCACTTTTTTCATTAAAATATCGCCCGAAATCTACACCCAACTTTCAACGCTATTACTCGTGTTCGGTATGAATCCTTATCCAAATAAATGTATCTATCATCAAGAGAATTTAATGTAGATTATAAATGCCCTTGGAACTATATAATTCTGATCAATAGTTTAGGAGATATCATAAATTACAAATTACGAGTCGCAGAAAAAAATACCAACTTGTAACAAAGTTTGCTTTCTTGGCTTACGTAGCCTAAACTATAAGATGTACAGTCAATGTAGATTCATTACTTAATTGTTACTATACTTCCAATTGTCAATTGTTATGGTAAAAATGTGGAAACCCTTACGTAGAAATATCTCTGGATACCTTGGCTGACACCGACATCAAAGTAAAAATAATTGTACAATATAGACATAACAGTTACAATAAGGTAGGTTTACTATTTTCAAGGAATTATTTCGTTACTTTTTAGTGTACTGTTTTTTTGAGAATATTTTGTTTTGTTTTTAGTGCGTTTTGTTTTGTTTTTAGTGTATTTTGTTTGGAAGTCGGTTTTGTTTTTTTTATCCAATTTATTTACCCCCAAAGTTTATCAGCGTGAAAATGTAAAGCCTAAAGCGTGACGTAAGTGTAGGACTTTTTATTAAAAAAAGTGATATTCAAAAATATGCTGTAATTGCTGACATCTTAGGCAACAAAGAAGTGTGTTTACGCTTTATTATAATAGTATAGATAGTATAGATAAAATTGACAGCTGTCAGATAGAGACGAAAGTGTATGTCGATGTTCTAGTGTTGTCTGATTTGGTTCTTAACATATTAGGTACTACAAATGCGGATATTTAAAAGGATGGATGGATGTTTGTTATTATGTATGTCCTGAAATCTCAGATCACAGTATTTGGTATAGATGTAGAACATAATCTGGAAAAACAGATACGGCCGAGTACTGAAACGTTACATATACAGCGTCTTATGATAAGACCATATTTTTGACCGACTTCCCAAAAGAAGGAGGTACTCAATTCGTTTGTATGTTTTTTTTTTATGTATATCATATTAAAAGCGGCGCTTATGAAACGAAGTATTTAATATTCGTTTCCATATTTGGTTGATGCGCTTATTAAGCATTCTTCCCTTATTTTGCTTATGGAGTGGAGGACGCTAATAGTAGATGAAACGGCAATGAGAAATATTTAGCGATACATACGTGTAGGTAATCTTCTCGTCTGGCAGAGAGAACTGCGGCGGCTGCCACGACAGCGTCAGCCACGTGGCGGAGTGCGAGGACACCGCCAGCGAGTGCGGCGGCGACGGGATACCAGACACCTCCTTCTCTGAATCTAAACACACTTTTCACTTTAATAAGGTTCATATGGGCACGTTTTTGTTAGTGTTATGTACAGTCGAGGAATCTGTCGCTGTTCCAAGTTAACTTTTTTTTTATCTGATTAAGGGACAACCAGCAGCGGATCGCTTAATATTAAATAATCCAACGCCCATAAACATTCGCAACGCTAAACGTGAAAAGGGGGAGTACGTTCTTTTTTTAAGTTACAATCGTTTGAAAATTTTGAAACGCGGAACAAAAATCAATACAACGAGTTAATATCCCTGTATGAAGGCTTAGTGATACAAGGCTAGTTTCTATTTATTAGTAATTTTTAGGAGGAGGTAAATCGTAGTTTCAATGAACAAGGCAATTTTATCTATAGTGGGTCACCGCGCATTCCCGCGACTGTACCTTTGTCGGTGATGTTGAGCAGCAGCATGCTGGAGGGCAGCGAGGAGCCGTGCTGGTTGGCCGCCACCACGAACACGTGGTACGTCGCGTTCGGCTCCAGGTCCACGATCCGCGCCATCGGCTCGCTCACGTTCAGTTTCTGAACAATAAACTTAAATTAACATCGCATGTAATAGCTATTTTGTTCACACTTTACGGCTAAAGTCCGAAAGCTATGAAGAGTAAGGAATTATTCTAATTTTGAATACTTTTTTTTTATATTACGACTTCAAAACTGACCTTTTGTCTGTTGGTGGTTCAAAAAGATTTCGATCTGTTATTTATTTAGTTTTCAATTTTATAAAGTACTTAAAAAGCGCATAGACATATGAACAATAATAATAAATTTCTAGTGTTAGGCTGAAAAAAGTTAAACACTAATGAAGATAACAATATCGCAATGTTAACTGTAGTTTGAGTTAAACCCTCGTAATACAATTTCTATATGGACTCCACTAACTTCGTACATGTGCAAAGTACAATTGCGTGAAAATTTAATAACTTAAGGATAACTTGGCGTAGTATTTGCATCCGTACACAAGTAGAGAGTGCGGGAAACTTGCTCTATAGAGCCTGCAAAGCTCGCTACTTGAAATCAGTCACGTGAATAGTTTATTGCCGAATGTGAGCGAACTTCGAAGTTTCCTTTTACTTGCTTCGGAATATTTGGAATATTCAAATACCTATTGTTACACAAAGCCTTTAGAAATGTAATGTTATCCGTTTTGAAGTTACATACTTATTAAGAACTAGCTTTCGCCCGCGACTCCGTCCGCGAGGAATTAAAAAAAAAATTGTAGCCTATGTGTTCTTCCAAACTATCCTCTACATCCATACCAAATTTAATCGAAATCCATTCAGCCGTTTAGGCTACAAACTCTAACAAACATCTATCCATCCATCCATCCATCTAAACTTTCGCATTTATAATATTAGTATGATATGAGAAAGTCGGCATGAGAAATGTATAGTACGTTATTCTTGCAATTCCAAATAGCATTTTTTTTAACAAACATAGAAGTATTTAGTCGAAGGTGATCTTTGATAGGCTACAGCATTTTATCGTAAGAAATTTCTGGATTTGGAAAACTTTACTTTGAATCTGAGATTACTTTACTTTGGAAAATCTCATTTGCTTACTAAAGAAGTCATCAAATGTAACTAAATTGTACTGACATTGTCCAATTGCAGCGTGTTGTAGTAGTAAGGCTGCGAGTTGTTGCCGACTTGCTGCCAGTGCACGGTGTAGGCGGTGGCGTTGGCGCCGTCCGCCGGCGGAGCCCACTCCAGGAACAGCTTGCCCTCGCCCGACACCACCGCGTGCAGCTCGCGCGGCGGGCCCGGCAGCAGCCCCGTGCCTGCACCACCACACGTCAGAATACCATAGCATTCAAGAAGTCAGTGGTAGAGCCCGCTTTAACATCTTCGCACTGTAGGGCTCACTCTGTGCGACCACGACCACACAGAAGAGAGGCGTGAAGTGGAAGCAATTTCGCGTACAGTCTGATGAGTGTGGTGCCCGAGGCTTAATTTTATTCCCTTCCTTTTTAAAAAAGGAAAGGATGAGAAGGGAAAGTGGATTTTATTTTATGTGAAAAGGGGGAAAACGAGCGGAAAGAACACAGAGGTGAACACACACAATCTGACGGAGGAGACGCATAGGACGGGGAAATTTCCTCTTCATATGCGTCTTCTCCGTCGATTAAGGCAGCGGTCCTTTCGTCAGTTTAGCGGATTCATGTGGCCGCCTGCTCGTTTGGGGTCTTACGCTATACAAAAAGACCATCACATGACGATGTTCATTTTGCTCCAAGGTTGTTTTTTTTATTCCGTAGACTTTTAGGCTGCTGTCTTATAGAAGACTATTGCGTCAACAATCAACAAATATTTATGGTAATTGTTATCTGTTGATCAATTAGTAGTTGTGTGTTTACCCTCTTCGAAGCACTGCACGATGTTGCCGATGTAGGGCACGCAGACGTTGACGCCGCCCGCGTGAGCCGACGCGCAGACGCCGCGGCAGTGCGCGGGCACGCCGCGCCGCGCGCAGCACTCCTCGTGGTTGCGACCTGGGACATATTTACTGGTAAGTCTTTCCAGCGTTCGCACACAACTGTTCAGTCTCGCTTTGTTTCCTATATGGAGGTACACACTACTCGATTTTTAGTTGTGCAACTAAACAGTTGAAGTAGCTGTGAAACAATTGACAATCGTAAAACAGTTGTGGGACAGTTCAGTCAAAGATAAGCGATTGCTTTTATTGTGACAGTATAATTTATAGAATACTAGCTTTCGCCAGCGACTCCGTCCGCGTGGAATTCAAAAAAACGAAAGTGAGTAGCCTATGTGCTCTTCCATATTCTCTACATCTACATCAAATTTTATCGGATTCTGTTCAGCCGTTTTAGCTGCAAACTCTTACATTCATCCATTCATCTATCTAAATTTTCACAGTTATAATATTGGTATGATATAAGTATGACTCTCTATGTCTTCTTAAGGTTCTGGTGCCCTGGTACAATGTCTGACCTCCAGCGCCGCAGCGCAGCAGCTTGTGGAACTCCTGCGCGCAGAGCGGCGCCAACGTGCGCAGGTCCGACATCTTGGCGTCGTAGGAGCACAGCGGCATGCACACGCCCGCCAGCGACACGCGCTCGCAGCACGCGCTCACGTTGTACGCGTTCGCCGATATCTCCTCCTCTTCTAACACCTAACAGACACGTACGTTAGAAAGAGATGACTATATCCTCGACAACTACTCTTTCAATTGCGTCTCTTCGATCTGTCAAAGTTTAGTAAACAGTGAAGATAAATGTATACCTGACTCTGAGTCCTGAATATCAGCCTAGGCGAGGCGTCGCCAACTCCGTGTTCGTTGACTGCTTCTACGTAGATCTCGTAATCGCTGTTTGACTCCAAATTCTCCAGGATGTAAGGGGAATGAACCTGTTTTGTAATAAAACCATTTTATGGTACTGGTGTATTTTTAGAAGATCTGTCAAATTTAAAATATCGTAAAAACTGGCGGTGTTCTACCTAAAAGCTACAACCGTTTCATTTTGTAATGAGACGTGGACAGAAATTGTATGTATGATAAAAAATGCACGACTATTTTCTTTTCCCTATAAACCCTTCGTTTGCACTCACTGCAATCTAATAAGTTATTTTTAGGAGAGGCAGAGTTTGTTACGATGGCATGAATAAAGCAGGTTTTCCTGTAGTGGATTTCCGCGGATTTCAGCGACTGGACCTATTTACTTTTGAACAATTAATAAAATTGTTACTAGCATACTTAACTTCAACAACTACAGCAATCATCCAGCCAGGATGGCGCGTTTTTCCAATACGTCAAATGACATTTGACACTTGTCAAATAGGGATGGGACGTCTGTGCCGATAAATGAGTGTTGCGCCAATCCTACAGCGCAGTACATAGTAACATACCTTCTTGAGTATGGTGTAGTCGTCTTCAAGCGCGAGTGCCTTGTAGTGCAGGTTGTAGTGCTGCACGGTGTCGGGCAGCGCGGCGGGCGGCGCCCAGTGCACCACGGCGTAGTCCGTGTCGATGTTGGTGAGGTGCAGCCTGGTGGGCGCGCCCGGCAGCACGCCGTACCCTTGCAGCAGGCAGTTCGTGTACGAGCTCATATAGCGGAGGCACCTAATTGTTTGATGAGTGTAAAGTTTTACATATCTTAATTATAAAATACTAGCTTTCGCCCGCGACTTCGTTCGCGTGAAATTAAAAGAAAAACAAACGCAAGTAGCCTATGTGTTTTCCAGATTATTTTCTACATCTATGCCAAATTTCATCCAAATCCGTTCAGCCGTTACGGCCACAAATTTTAACAAACATCCATCCATCAATCTAAACTTTCGCATTTATAATATTAGTATTAGTATGATTATAACGAGAAAAATTTTGTTCGTTTGATTGTAATGAATAGGCTCAAAAACTACTGGGCCGATTTTAAAAATTCCTTTGCCGTTAGAAAGGTAATTTATCTGTGATTAATATAGGCTATATTTTGTCACTTCATTATCATTTTCCTTAAATTTTACGCGGGCGGAGTCGTGGGCAAAAGTTAGTAAATAATAAACAAGGGATGAATTAGATATATCGTTGGATTTACTTGAGTGTACAAAGGTAATTTTAATTACAAATTAAGTAGAAAAAATGAGAACAAATGTAAGTTGACTAACTTGAAGTGATTGAAGTCTAGTGTGGTGATGTTCCCGCTGCAGAGCGGCAGGCAGGGCGCGGGCAGGCCGCGCGCGCGGCAGCACGGCGTGTGGTCCATGCCGTTGGCGAGGCAGCCGAAGGTGGCGCCGGCCCAGGGCGCGCAGATCATCAGGTCTGTCACCTGCAGCTACGCGTTACAAACGGAACCAACTCATCATCTGTTAGTCACTGATGTGCGATGCATCATGTATAAAACGTGGTTTGTTAGTTTACATTTCAACAGACAATGTGCGAATTAAGATGTGCTTTAAAAATAAATGAATATAATTGGCCGGTTTCCCAACGTTTAATTATAATGTTTTTGGTTCGATAAATTCATGAAATGCGTTTCCGAACTACATAACTTGAGTATTATTGCTTTGAAATTCAGCTGAACCTAAATCACTAGGTAATGATAATTTAAGTGGTAACTTCAGAAACCCAGCATAAATGGTTTTGCATTTTCTTATTATGGATTGTATCTGAAATGAATTGGTATACTAGATTCGCAGTCAGTTTTATTACGAATTATTTAATTCGATTATCAGCATTCATGGTCTCACCGACCGTGAGATTCTCAAGGGGGTATTTCATCAATATTAGAACAGTTAAGACTATTGTATTCGCATCGCTAAAGATTACATTGTTCCAACAATTTGAGAATAGTAACATCTTAAAATCAGAATTTACGATAAAATTGTTTTAAAGTTAAACACCAACCAAATTATAACCTGTATCTATAATCTATAATATATTATAATAAAGCGTAAACACACACTTCTTTGTTGCCTAAGATGTCAACAATCACAGCATATTTTCGAATAACTCGTTTTTTAATAAAAAGCCCTACACTTACGTCACGCTTTAGGCTATATATTATCTCACCGTTAAAGTTAGGGGTAAATATTTTGGATAAAAACCCTAATGTGGGAAAGAGACCATAAGTTGCTGCTAACATCAACAAAGAAAGATTGCTAAGGTTTGTCATGTCACGTCATTTCGACATTTGCTATTGATAATTTGACAAATGTGAACAATAAAATGAATTTTGTATAATTTTATGCAGATGAAGTCGCATGGAAACAGCTAGTTATAAATAAAGATGAAAGACAAATGAATTGCAAATCGAAAACCTCAAAATTGTGCAACGATTGTAAATGACTTATGAACACATATTTAAGAAGAAGCAAGAACGATAGAAGATTTCCTTGGGAAAGAAAGAGAGACGTGTATTTAGAGCATTTTGCAGTCTTCTAACTCACATCAATTTCATACGTCTTTGTGGGGTCGCATAGCTTCTCTACACAGCCGTAATGATTGACCCCCGCTGAGATGCAGCACCCTCTGACGTCAGGCAGCTTGGGGGCTGGTGCTACTTGCGTGGTCTTCATCTTGCCGGGAGTCAGGGTTAGTGATCTGAGTACATTTAGGGTGGACGATTGGAATAATTTGTCTTTAGGTAAGTCGCCGAGATCTGAGGTTTAAGTTTTTGACAGAATTGTGTATTAAAAATGTAGGAACTCTTGCACACTATTTCATCTTAGTTTCTTATTTAAACCATTCAAATTGAAAGTTTCTATTCAAATCAAACCTACCTTACACTGTAGCTCGGTAGACTGGAGCCGTGAATATTGAACGAGGTCACTGTGACCTCATACATCGTGAATGGAAGCAAGTCGTTCACGATAAAGGAGGTTTTATTCGCTTGAACTTTATACGCCATCGACTGGCTGGTTTTTGTCTCGTTACTCTTTATCGAACTCTCAGAGGGGTCTATGAGATGGGCATCGAATGAGCGCAGAGTGGTCACATTGACTATATACTCTGTGACCGTATCTGAGTTCTCTACGGGCGGGCTCCACGATACGTTCAGTTGTTTCTCGTTGAGCGGCTCAACTTCCACATCTTCTGGTGGACTTGGCAGCAGTTCTGAAACAAAATTTTATTGTACAATCGATTTCTTTACTCTGCATATGTTTATAAGTTGTAGTCACAGGTGCCCTCGTCTATAGTTTCTTTTTTTTTTTGCTTTTAGTCTTTTGTTGTGTGTGTTACAGAGTCTTTTGCAGCGCAAATCACAATTGATTTATGTTTTTTCTAGCAAGTTATCTGCTTTAAATTATGTTTTCCTTATTCCTAACAGAATTGCTAGATTTTCTGTTTTAACTTACCAATACCCTCGACGATGCAGGCTAGCGTCTTCTCCATGTAAGTGGCGCAGGAGTAATGAGTCTTGATGTTGTCAGTAACGGGTGTGAACTCTCCGCGACACACATCCTGGCAGATGTCCGGCACTCGCTCCTGCACGCAGCACGGCACATGGTTGCGGCCATCCGCCATGCATCTGATAATGGCATTCTTTTTTTATCTAGTTATTTTAGACTGTTTTAGTGGATTTTAACAGACATTTGTATTAACAATTGATAAATCATGATTTTGACGGAACATTACGAAACATTACAATTGTATATTCGGCTTCAGCTATGCTCGAGATCCTGTTATAAGATACAGCTATGTAAAACGTTACTTAGACTGAAAGGTAACTTCAAAAGCTTAACAATAATATTAGAACCCTCTTTAAATCCTTACTCTATATTTTGAATGATCATGAAACGGAATTAATTAAAGTCTCACTTGACTATAGCAGGGAAGTCTGGCTGGCAGAGCTCAGGGTCTTGGCCGGTGCCTTCGAGGATGGTCTGAATGCTGCAGAAGCCGAGGCAGCTGGTGCTGACGTTGGCGGCCAGGCAGCACTCCGTGTAGTTGTGTGCCAATGCTAGTGACGATAGCGTTGGAATGTTGGCGGAGTACGTGTCTGTTGTATTCTGATTCTCCGGTGGTGTTAGACCGCGGGATATTACTGGGAATAAAATATGAATTAACTAACACTGTTCAGGGTATAAAAGCACACTTATTCCTAACTTTTGCTTGTGAATATCACTACTTTGCATCTACTTAGACCAGTTTAGGTAAGTCAATTTGACTAAAACCTTAACATTGATCGAAAGGTGAAATAAAAGAATTTCTCCTCACCTCCTCTTGGAGCATATCTTACCAGTAAGTCGATGGAAACTTCTGACAGGTGGTTCCGTGTTAAGCTCACACATGTAGAGTCCAGCGTCCGAAGGCTTCACCGACTTGATGACTAGCGCCCACACGTCGCCACCTTTCCTGATGCCTGGACCTTTGATAGGCTCTTCCGCTGTCAGTGGAATTAGAGCTTATTGGTTTAGAAATTAATGTTTATTTTAAACTAGTAAACAGGCTTAAATGATATTTTCTATTTATTTATCTTAAATGTGCATTCGTGCGTGAATGCAAAGTTCTCTTTTATGCATAGGTGGTATAAAAACTCTCCAATAAATTTTAAAATAGCTTTTTAAGATAAGTAACTACGTCTTAGCTTTCCAAGTATTCTAGTTAGAAAATACTCCGTATAACAAATTAAGACCGAAGTAAAAGACACAATAAGACTTAAAAGCAAGCTTTTTCCCTTAAAGCGAACGTTGCTTACAAAAATGTAGTAGACATTAAATCTTCAATCACTATACAGTTGTAATCAGAAGAGAGCTGTCGAAGAAATAAGATACTTCTGACGAAGGAAATAAAAATGCTTTTCGCTTACAGGCAGTAAATCTGGCTGTACTCGTTAAGTTTATAGGCAAAACACTTATTACTGAAAATGCGTGATAAAATTCTGAGATCGCTCCACAAAGAGGGAACGTGGCGAGAAAGTAAAGTGTACCTTTTGTTGGTTGTAGTTTTAAATAAAAAAATAATTGATGGAAAACAAAAATCACTCTATTCATAGGCGTAGATTTCTTAGGTCATTCGATAATACAATTAAGGAAAAAAACATTTCGTGTAGGGTCATATAAGCCCGACTATACTATGCTCGTTTATTCAAAATCAACTTAACATGTAGATTATAATGCGCAGAACATTTGTAAGGAGATAAAAATTTTCTACATAGCATAAATGTAAAACAACCTCTGAGATTTTTGAAAGAACATCACACTAATTGGTTTACATGTCCCAATTAGACGTGGAAATATTAATTGGGTTGCGTGTAATTTAGTAATGTGTTCGCATCGAGGCTAGATATTGCTGTAGTGTTTTTACACAGCAGAAGGATTCAATGAACTACATTCCGCGCTTCGCTGATCACCTAAATCGATAATTTGATCTATTAACCTCAAATGTTTCTTCAACGATTAATTCAAATGGTTTTTGTTGCATAATATGCAAAGGCCGTCTGTATTACATGCGCGGCAGCTAACCTGCGTGGAATTAAAACGTACATAGTACTCTATCATCATCTTCCTCTTATCAAACTCCCGTAGTGTCGGCGCAACAGGTTTTTGTCCTCCACATAACTATCATATGGCATCTCAATCATCACTCCCTTTTGATGATGTCCTTTTACGCAATCCAGCCATCTCTTTCTAGGTCTACCTCTACCGGTGTACCTCCACACTCATAGTAGTTTATATGTTTTTCAATACTATTTATACTTTATTTCACACAAGATTTCGCACGCGACTCCGTCCGCGTGAGATTAAAAATAAAAGTGAGTATGTTGTGTCTTCTTCCGGACTATCCTCTACGTCTATGCCAAATTTCGAGACCTGTTCAGTCGTTTAGGCTACAACCGCTAACAAACATCCATCCATCTAAACTTTCGTATTTATAATATTAGTATGATCTATACTAAATTTTACATCATAAAGACTTTATTGTTGTTTATTTCTTGTTTTTTTTTTGTATCGTCTTAGGTAACTTACAGTCATCATGCAGCACTCGCACCCTGTCGTCCCTTGTAACTCTAACGCCCCCCGCAGTCAGCAGCTGCAGATCTCGGGCACGCTTCCACAGGACTGGGCGGCCGCGCGCGCCGAGTACCACGCACGTCAGCAGTGCGTCCTCGCCGCTGCGCACAGCCACGCCGCCCGCCGGCGCCCGCATCCACGCCTCCTTAGGTACCCACTCGCCCTCCTCTTGTGATGATCCCGTGGACTCGCTCGCGCTCTCCACGGAATCCGCTTTCGCTTCTAAACAAAGATATAGAAAGGACAATAGAACCATACTTAAATCAGTAATACAACAGTAGCAAACAAGTTAATCTTCCTGTGCAGGCGTGTTTAACTATATGCAAAAGAACTAAATTCATGTGTATGTACTCGTGATTCTGAAAATGTAAAATAGATATAAAAAGTATTAGGACTCATTTATAATAATATTATAAAGAGGAAAGATTTGTATTTTTGAATATTTGTATGTATTGAAATAACTCATAAATTACTGGACCGATTTCAAATCTTTCACCATGAAAAAGCTACGTCATCAGTGAGAAATATAGGCTATGGCTTTTATTATATTTAAGGAGCCCCACCTTACACCTGGCTTAGACCATCGTCTGTGTTTTACTTTTAAACATTGAGTTTACAAGTTTGACGCAGTAGATAATTTTAGTCCATTAAAGGGTTCAAAACTTTGTGACTGACGTTTTGAAACATTTACATATAAGAGTTCATTTCCCATGAGTTTGTAGGCATATCGTATGTACGAGTAATGAACGAAACTTCACGTACAAATTAATGTGATTTATATTTCAGAGGGTTGAGTTTTCAAACTGGAATGCCAAGTTATAATAATCGCTCACAAAAGGCTACCGTTGGTATTCGTTAAAAGTTATTTTGAAGAAAACGTTAATATTGCTATGCTTTATCACATATCGTACATTGTTGATAAAATTCGACCTTATTCGGAGAGATTTATAATTTCTGTTGATATCGAAAATATAGTTAAATAACTTTCATATTACACTTATTAGTATTTACTAGCTTTAACTGGTGACTCCGTCCAAGTGGCATAAAACAAAAAATGAGTAGTCTATGTGTTCTTCCAGACTATCCTCTACATCTATACCAAATTTCATTGAAATCTGTTCAGCAGTTTAGGCTACAAGCTCTAACAAACATCCATTCATCTAAACTTTCGCATTTATAATATTAGTAAGAAATAAGATTACCCTATTTAATTTTATTTATCTCATTAGAGCATCATGGTTTAGATTACTTAGTGTACATATATGCATGGTCCTTACCAACTCTAGTTAAGGGTTATAAGTGGCTTTAAGTCTCGGTAAGAAAGGACTCATCCGCGGCGATACTACTTTTGTTTTCTTATTTTACACACTGCTGTCTCAAATGGCGATTAACGTCAATGTAATTTAATTATTAAAACTTTATTAAACATTTAAATAGGAGTTAGTTATCATCATTGTCAGCCATAGGTCGTCCATTCCATTGATTGCCACAATGCCCGGTCCTGTGCCGCCCGCATCCAGTGCACTCCCGCAACCTTGACCAAGTCATCGGTCCATCTTGCGGGAGGCCTACCTACGCTGCGACGACCTATCCGTGTTATTATGCGATTAATTATGTTGTTGTTTAATTAGTTTAATATAATTGCAGTTCTGTGCGTTATGTTATCTACCTCCTGTCGTGGTTGGGAAAGTCACAACATACTGTAATTTAGTGTTATGTAATTCAATTAAAACTCATTATTATTCATTCAAAAGTGAACATTCGTCAGAATAAACAAAATTTCCTTGGTAATACCCTTTGTAATTGATATGAAAACGTTATAATTTCTCGTATATTTTACTCGTATATCAATATTTGTTATTAAACTTTGCTGTAGTCGCTCCATAATGTTTGCAAAGTAATTAACAGAAGCAGAGTAACTTTGCTATTTCTCTGACATACAGTCGACAAGTTTGACGATATACGAATTTAAGTCTAAAGTACAAACATTAGAATTTTTCGTTTACAACATTTCATTTAAGATGCAAATTAAATTGTAATTTTAACAATCTGTATCTAACCTTTAAAGTTAAACAAATATTTTATTGGTAGAATTATTTGTTAACTTTTGGGACGAGTACCTAATACTTTATTTAACTTAACAAATAAAAATAACAATTTTGTATGTGGTTTTTGAAATTTTAATTCCAGAGTTCTGTATGTTTGTTAACTTAAACGTCCGTGTGTCTCGAGCGAAGAGATCCATTAACTTTATTTGCTGACATTTCGGCCAAACTAAAAGAGGTCGGCCATCGGCAGATTGGAATGATGTATTGTTCAAACAATTCATTTGGTAACAACTTACTCGTCGTCGACTCACAATGGGGGAGTCCGCTTTTGTTGGCCGCCGCTGGATTTAGTAAAACATCTTGAAGATTGATATCGAAAATTAATCATATAAAACATACAAAAATACACATTATGGACCTAAGATCTCGAGTCGACTTGCATGATATTTGATACTAGCTGTTGCTCGCGACGTCGTTCGCGTAGAGTTAAAAAAATAGCCTATTTTATTCAGTGATAACGTAGCTTTTTAATTGTGCAAGAATTTTTTAGTTGCCTTTTTTAGTTGCCTGCCTTACTTTAGTTAAAAAACATTCAAGAACAAAGCATCTACACAACTCGAGTTTCCATTTTTGAAACACAATATATTGCTATATTTGTCTTTTGTTATCGTAGAGATGATATATGTTTTTGTGTTTGTTTCGGCAGTGTGAATGGGTTATAGTAAAGTACATACCATCCCCAGCTACCAGGGCAGCATAGTTGAAAGCGAGTAGCGCCACGCACGCAGCCGCTGTCGCCACTCTCATCTGTAAACAAACAATATGTTAAGATGTCGACAAAGTTATTATATTAGCTGTTGCTCACGACTTCGCCCGCGTGTAATAATACAAATATAGCCATGGTACTTACAGATAAATTATCATTCCAATGGTGAAAGAAATTTTAAAATCGGCCCAGTAGTTTTTGAGTTATATCAATACATACAAAAATACAAATCTTTCTTCTTTATAATATTATAATAGTGTAGATAAATATAAATTCAATAATCTAATCGTATATAGGAAAACTATTGTTTAACTTTCAATGAAAATAATAATAAAATTGGATTTTATAAGATTATTTCACGTATGTGATAATGCTTGAAAATATTTCCGAATATCGAATAATGCAATATAAATTATAGCAACGTCTTTTGATGCGACCAACAAAGACATAAAAGATGGAAAACCAAAAAGGAATGAAGATAAAAGACAATGATTAAATCATTTTGTTTCAGACGTAACAGACGCTCTTTATTGCGGTCGTCCCCGCCAACGCCGGCGACGGACCAATCAAATCCGCTTTCAATGGACCATAGACAAAATCAGACTTTTAAATTAAAAGTGAAAAAAAATTACAATGGCCTTTTATCTTTCAGATTTTCCATTTACTAGACTGACTAATTACTAACAATTGTTAAATAATTACTAGTGTAGTAAGGCAGTAATTTTATATAAAATATGTATAAAAGTCACATAAAACCACAAAGAATTTGCTATCAGAGAAAAGTCTCCTTAACAAAAGATATAAAAATGTGAGATGGAAAATCCACAAGATTTGAATACGACAGCCAATTAAAATGTAACTCGTAGCAAATTCAATTGAAAACGTAACTGACACAGAGGCTGACTTTAATAGAGCCAAGATGTCTTGAGGAAAATCACTGCAAATGTAACATTAAAAGAAATTCAGCTTCTGATTTTTAAAAATATATATTTATATAATTAATTCATCATACAGCTTCCATGAATTCCATTTTTAAAATCATGACAAAAACTCTTTCACTGAATGGCCAACATCAAAAACTTCATCTCCCAAATGTTTAGACAGTATTAAAACTTTTCGATGGAAACATTATTGTAAGTGGCGATTCCATTCCCGCCAGATGGCGTTGTTAACCGAGCGGTTAAATAAATTAACTTCTTTGTTCGAGAAGCGTCGCCTAAGATTCGATAATTAAATCCCTCGGGCCCTTCCTTTCCTGTTGCCGGCCAGGACTTTCAAAGGAATGTTGCGGCGCCATTTTGTGGCGGGAACGATTTTTTTGACAATTCATTTCTCCCCACATTCCCTTTTATCGACCATTTTGGCATTGGTCAGTCGACGGTCAAAACAAAAAGAGATCGAAAGAACAATTTTAACACTAAAACCAAATACGCCGGGAAATTATTTGCAATGGTTTCCCGCCAAAATTGTATAATAAATCAAGATGGCGTTAACATGTCTGATAAAACGATTGATAAATAGTTTAACATCTATCATGCGTAACAAATGTAGTTAATTTTAGTGTCTTCGACTAAATCCGAGATAACAAAACGTATTTCTTTCTATAGCGATAATATAAATAATTCAGAGGGCGGGACGCGGGAGGCATCGAGGTGAAATATGGTGGCCGCGATGTGAGACCAAATAAATATAACGCCAGCCTCGATATTTCCTTGGTATTTTTAAAGCAAAAAAAATGTTTTAAGGAAAAAATACATTAAAATGGAGCATGGGGTGTGCCAATTCTGGTTTATGCGATGGATATGTTTATCCCATGTTAGGGTTCCTTGAAGGAATTAACTCATTTTCTGTTTATGAAAAATTCTATGCGTAAATTTGATATTTGTCTATTACGACAATTAATCGTGAGCTTCCACCTATATAAAAACATTGTCATCTAAAAAAACAGTTATATTGGGATAAAAAAATGTAATTTATCCAAATGATTCCGTCATTGTAAGCCCACGGTAAAAGTTTATTCACACAATCCAATATTTGTCTCTTACAAATGAAATTACCGGAGTGTTGAATGTACGGGACCCGTGAGATAAGTCAAGGTGCGACCTTACCGATATTTATTCGGCGCAGGTCGACGCAGGGCTTGCGGTTTGACATACACTTGAATAATGCTCAGCGAAGACGAATTTACGATTTGCGTGTTTTTTTTTCTTCTAAATCATTATTATCTTACAATAAGAGAAGAGAATGTGTCTTTTACTAGCTTTAAAATAGTCTTTTATTGTTTTTATTTGTTATTTCATGTTTTTGTTTCTTAATTTCAATATTTGGAGTAAGTCTACGATATTTTAAATGTATATTGCTTTTTTAATAATCTATAGCACTTGTAGTACATATGTATGATACAGATTTTGTAATTTATCGTCGAATAAATAAAAAAAGACATTTTGCAAAAATTTTCGGAAAATTAGATCATAATTCAAATATAAATAAATTTAAAAACTTTAATTAAAAATGTATATTTTAAATACTGCCATTTTTCTATTTAATAAAATTATTTGATAATAGTCAATAAGTCTTAGTTGTCCTGAATTTTTCATAAAAAAATATTCACCTTTGGCATCAGGGTTGCTGTACCCCCTTGTGTTTAGCTAGCTTGATGGGTGCATACGAAACCTGTAACAGACACATTATATGAATAACTGAAATAAAATAAATAATACAAAAAAATCTAAGGATATGATAAAAACGGAAAAGTGTGGTAATGTCGCATATGTAAATCTGTTACCTCTGTCTACCTCTTAACGTTTAATTTATTTATATTTATAAATTGAATTATGTATTAGTGTCGAAATATTTCTTATTCATCTTAGAGAATTTCAATTTGG
>NW_013526027.1:3288842-3324232 GCF_000836215.1 Papilio polytes
TTTGCTATTGATAATTAAAAAAATAAAACATTAAAACCAAATTTTCATAATTTCATGCGGATGAAGCCGCACGGAAACAGCTCGCGTGTTATAAGAACAATAGACTTAGTGATGGTGAAATATAAACTACTAGGTTTTGCCCGCGAATCCGTCCGTCAAAAGAAATGATACCTATAGCCTATGTTACTTACAGTTAAATTACGTTTCTAACGGTGAAAGAATTTTTGAAATCGGCCCAGTAGTTTTTGAGCCTATTCATTACAATCAAACAAACATAGTTTTCCTGTTTATATTGGTATAGATATAATATAACCCTGTTTATTGGTGGGTGCGCAGCAACCCCTTGATTTATGATGACGCACATTGGTACAAAGGTAGAAGGAAGGCGTCCATTTTGTTGACTTAGTTATTCCCTCGCTTTTTACCCTACTTAGCGCTACAATAGCGTGGAAAGTGCACATTTTACGTACATTGTACATTCTGAGCCGCAAATTGAGTTACGATGTAGAATTAAAAGGATTTTTATATTTCTATCGAATGTCTGCCGGTCCCACAACAATATAGCGTTGTTAAGTGCCTATTTTAATATTATACATTTCAGTCATATATTTTATTTCTATTAAATATAAGCTTTAATTATCTGTATAGAATTTTTTTTTTATAATATAAGGTGGCAAACGAGCAAACGGCCACCTGAATCCACCGAAATGGAAAGCGATCGCTGCCCATAAACATCCGCAATTGCAGATGCGTTGCCTTCCCTTAATTGACGGAAAAGATGCACATAAAGAGGATATTTCCCCTACCTATGCGTCTCCTCCACTGTCAAATCCTCTTTTCCTTCCCATCCTATCCTCTTAAGAAAAGAGTGGAAAGGGAAAGGGACTAAAATTAGGTTTAATGATTAAAAATGAAATGAAACTCTCGTTTTGTTTCAAATATTGGTTTCAATAACTAAAATTGACTTGTTTCCGTTATTTTTCCATTAGTTAATTCGTTTATTTTGTGTAGGCATAGGTTCTCCTAGTCTAACTGGATTGGAATTTCAAATTCCAACTCGGAAGTTCCATTAAGTCTGCGATTTTAATCTGTTTGAATTCTAACGGCATGTGTTTGGCCATACAAAGTGTTTGGGTAATCTATTGATAATTTTCTTGATTTTAGGCCCTTTCCAGACGAAGCAATCAAATTGCCAAATGACTCTTGTATGTGATCGGCGACAGTTTTCAGTAGCTATAAAATATACTTATACTAGCTGTTCCCGCGCGGCGTCATCCGCATGAAATTGTGAAAATTTTATTTCATTGTTTACATTTGTCAAATTATCAATAGCAAATGTCAAAATGACATGACATGATGACAACCTTGCTTTCTTGATGTTGGCAGCAACTTATGGTCTCTTTTCCACATTAGGGTTTTTATCCAAAATATTTACCCTCTAAGTTTAATGACGTGAAAATTTATAGCCTAAATCTTGACGTAGGTGTAGGGTTTTTTTATTAAATAAAGAGTTATTCAAAAATATGCTGTAATTGCTGACATCTTAGGCAACAAAGAAGTGTGTGTTTACGCTTTATTATAATAGTATATAGATATGGGTATACAGTTTTTCTTCGACGCAGCGGTTTTCTTAAGTACACTTCAAAGTTGCTAGCTCATTAGTAAATGAGGTTTTTTATCAGATTCTTATGATGAAAATGACCTACATTTTTATAAGAATAATTAGCCTAGTCGTATGAAAGATTTGAATTCGGGTATATGCATAATTTGATAAACAAAAATTAAATAAAAATGCAGTATTCTAGCTTGTTGTGAATTTTAATCTGTGCTAAAATATTCATTCATCCCATAAATATAGCATCTATACAGATGCGTATGTGGACATTTCTCAATAGAAGAAAACCTTGTAGTTTGTGCAAAGTTGTATATTTATTCCGTCATAGCTAAGTTTACTCAAGACCTAAACACGACGTAAGAAGTGTGATTTTAATCTATTATTTTATCGGATAATAGCTTAAAAAATACATTTTTAAGGGACAATAGTGTTTTTATTATTTGGATATACATAAACCTGAAAGTGTTAAAAATGAATGTGGATGGCTACAAAGGAAGACGAAGACCGAAGAAAGTATGGATGGATTGTGTGAAATAGGATATGCTTAAGAAAGGAGTGGATTCAGATATGACGGCTTATAGAGATGTATGGAAGAGCAGCACATACTGTGCCGACCCTCCGTAAGGGATAAGGGCAAGTTGATGATGAGCCTTTTTTTATTATTTATGTTTTATTAGTTACATTTACATAGTAAGGTAAACAAGAATAAATCACAACAGTGCATATAAACTTGAGCATAAATTAATATTGTAAATAGAATAGGGTTTAATGTAATTTATCTATTTTTTTCATGCCTTACGTCTATATATAAGTATGTCATATATTCCTTACTTTATAAGTCTTAGTAATCGTATAAAATTAATTAAAACCCGTTGGTTAATAATGTTACATATAAAACAACTTTTAAAATTAAACCTTATGTAAGACAAAAATGCATATATTTACCGCTTTGTTTACTATCGAATAAGGCGGTATTTGTTGAACATTAGACGAGTCCTTGCTGCCCTAAAAGGGAAGCACGAACCGAGCCTTCCTTCTGTAGTGATGTAGCAAAAATAACACACAGTTGTACAGTTACGCGATTTAGTTAAAATAACAGGTTACTTTAATACAAAAATGTAATTTTTACTTATAACTACGTACTTATAAATAGAAAAATGTACTTTTTCATCAAAATAGTAGCGTAAGCTAAGACCAGTTTTTCCGAAATGTATGCACATAATTCTTTAATTAATGTTTTTTTCATATACCTAAATATATAAATTTATAGGAAAAGCTGAAAAAATCGTACCAAAAGGTGCAAGAGAACAGAAAATTAACACAATGCTTACATTACAAAACAAAATGTGTTGCTGTTTTTCTTACCAAAGATATTACATATAAAATAACGTATCAAAAGCAGTACAAATTGCTAAAACTGTTAAGGCATCACACATCCATCAAGCCTTATATCGTGTGATCAGAATTCATCGAACGCGCGAAGGCCGGCCGCATTGCACACTGTGAATTGTAACCGAGCTTAGATACTAATTAATATTTAATTTAAGTTGTCGTATAACAATGAACACGTGCACAGAACACGAGGACATCTAGCTTAAATAGAGCACAATAACGTATAGAAAACAAATAAAAACAATAATATGTTCCGAAGTAAAAAGTCCTACCATACCCCGATTTAATAACGCCATTAACGCCATCTTGTGGTTACAAAAACATACAATTAAATTATTTTCAATATAGTTTCGACAGATGGCGTTGAAACTACATTTAAATTCGGCACATTTGGCGAGATATAAAACAAAAATTGTAGCATAATAAGTACAAAGTTTTTAATAAAATTACGATGAATTTTATCAGGTAGAATTTAATCATGGGATTTTAAGTACTTATTTCAACGCTGCGTTTAATTCCTTTAGTTGAAAATTTTTGGACCGAATATAGGACACGATCGCTTGTGGGGCCGTTTTAATTGTTGACGCCATCTTGAAATTTATGTTCGCGCTAAAACTGAATGCATTACATTATTAATTTTCTCAAGTTCCTTATATTTATAGGTAAAAGAAATAGAAAAATGGTACTGTTTCATAATTTTGTTATTTTTTACTGAATGGTCAAATTAATAAGGCTAATATGTGGTAAACAAACAATAGTAACTTTTTTACTCGTACACGTGGATGCGAATAAAGTTTTATTTCGGGTCGCAGAAAAACAAAAGTGTAAAACAAAAAGAGTTCCCCAAAAGTTTCCGCGACGAGGAAAAATCATGCCGTGATACATTCGTACAATATCTTTCTGCTCGACTTGTTTCTAACTCAAATAAGCATTTATTGACAGTTTCTTTGAACAACCTTCCCCAAGCTGAACATACAAAATGATGTGGGAATGGTAAAAGTAATAAGATATGTTACCTACCAATTGTGGAATTGGTCATTTGATAATGGAACCAGAAATACAACCAGCAAGCTTTTAAAATTGTCGAAATAAAATCGTTAACTTTGTGTTTATATACCTATTGCGATCCTCCTACACATGTGAAAATTCAAAGGGTTAATAAAATTTTAAATCTAATCGAAATAAGTTAATAAATAAAAAGTAATGTAAATGCGTTGTCGTCAATAATTAAAGTATAAAAAATAAAACCATTTTGAATTATAAACTATTCCCTTGTTTGACCATAAATAAATTAAAAATAAAACTAGCTTTATAAAAAAAAACACATTTAATTACAAAGTTATTCAAGATCTTGTTCTGGTGGACCTGCTATTAACGACAAAAATGACCCGAGGCCGGTTCATTGCTCGGACATCCTCATAAACACTATCGACCTTTAGTCGCAAACTAGTTAGATCACCTGCAGGTCAATGTACTAACGCGATATTGGACTGGTTATATTAAAAAAAACATTGATTTTAATATAACTAACACAATCTAGCTTTTATATCTCCCATCTATAAAAATACGATTTCTTGTAATCTTAATTAATAATTCAGAGTTCATTGTTCGTGGGAATTTTTCAACATATCAATATTGTTTACAAGAAATGGATTCGATGGTGTAGGAGACGCAGAAGAAGGGGAAATGTCCTCTTTATGTGCCTCTCCTCTTCCGTCAATGAAGGGTAGACAACGCATCTGTAATTGCGGATGTTTATGGTCAGCGGTCGCTTTCCATTTCGGTGGATTCAGGTGGCCACTTGCTCGGTTGCCACTTTATATTAAAAATAGAAAAGCTTATTAACTATTTCCTTATAAATTACTAAAATGATTTGTTATTATAAATAGTAAAAATCATTTTGTTATCCTCGATTGCGTACAAAAACACGGTTTAAATTTGTTTTCACACAATTACATTTACTTCTACGGATATAGCGAATCTTTAGTAATAAAAAACTAAATGAAACGGATATCAGTACACATAAAAATGTTTTAGAAATCGCAAGATATTTTCTCATAGAAAATGAAATCCTTCTAGTTTGTTCTCTGTTTAATTTCCGGAGCGTATCTACAACTCACACGATATCCGGCAGATATTTTATGACACACGTTACCTGCAGATATGAAATTAATTTAAAAGCAGTATCGGCATACAGAATATTTTGTAATCAAATAGTAAAGAGATTAATATTACATGAAATAATTTTGTTGTTAACCTTGCCTTTTAATGACTTTGCTAATAACGAGATATATTAAGAATAAAATCAGTACTGCGTTGGCGCAACACTAGATCATTGGCATATAAGTCCCATCCCTATCTGACAGCTGTCAACGTCATTCGGACGTATTGGTATAGCGCGCCATTTTGGCGGGATCAGTAGCTCTGAGTGTTAGTTAATTATGTTAGCTACAATTATATTAATGTGCCTAAAAGTATGTATGTTGATATTGTTTCATTCCTAATATTTCTTTAAGTTTAACGCTATTTTATGTGGATATAGTCACCGTATTATCCCATTTTTTATTCATTTGTTTTCCATGAAATTTCTCATGTGTAAATTAAAATTTATTCGTACAGGAATTTCACAGCGTATAAGACTCGAAATTTAGGGGGAACTATATAAAATTGGAGCAAACTTTTAATTTGCGTCATAAAATTTGCAGCTCCCCCGGGCTGACACAAGTGACACATTTTGGCAACGTTTTGTCACTTTGCTAGACATTCTATAAATTATCATTCTCTTTATATTTTGTAAAAAAAAATAGAAATGCAGAATTTAACCGTTTTAATGCTAAGCTGTTGAATTATAATGGATAGTTTACTCTTATTTCGATAAATGCTAGAATAGGTGAGGAGTTTTTACATTAAGTAAAACCGCGCCACGTAGCTATCATATAAAATTATGTAAAAGTTTAAAATACAACTTAACATTTCGAAGTCCATTTTTATGTATTATTAAAAATAATACTAACGCCCCGATCACCTGTCCAAAAATATTTCAACCAAAGAGAAAATATTTTCGAATATTAAAAAAGTTACGTCACGAAATTTCATTCGCATGCGAACAATTTTTCACGAGTTCTGAAAACAATAAGCAATCACGGCTTCCTGTTGTTGGCACGAAAGCAGAGTTGCAGTTAATTGTTTTAAAAGCAATAAAATTGAGTTGGCGCATAAATCAAGATGTTGCCATATATTATGCAGCTTTCTCAAATATCGACAGAAATAATTGTTAAAATTACCATTTAAAAATTGTGACATTTAATTGTTTATTCCAAATAAGTCTAACAACGACGGTAAAAGGTTCTCATAAGCATCAGCAATTTTAATTTGTTTTCGATAATTTTTATTAACAATCAAATTACAAATCCTAGCAGGAATATCGAGAGGAAATAACATCATAAATGTTGCCACTAAACTATTCAACAACAAAAATAATGGATCAATAAAAAGTTCATTCAACTTTAAGAGAAGCGCATTATTATTCGAAATTTAAATTTATACGATCAAACCGGCCAGTGACATAAACTGGTAATTGGCCGAAAATCAATTAAATACAGATGCAAAAACGACTGTCAAAATGTAAAAGATTGTTTTGGGTCGATTTAAAAATATAATGCTACATTAAATAAATCTTTATGTTCGTAAAGAATTTATTAGTTAATTAGTAGACCAAAATGAGAGACATTTATCCTCCTTTATAAATAAAAAAAGATAAAAAAATGTAATCGGCGATAATTCTTAAAACCTTAATAAAAAAAGGTATTTAGTCAATATAATTTATCATAATTCATAAATATCTATTACAAATATAAATTTTCATTCAATTCAATGCCGAATTACAAATCCGTAGTTAAGGTAACCGATCGCCGTTCCCGCGGATTAAGTTGTGATTAAGAAATTGCTTAGCTGTGTAAGACTAATAGAAGAGCCTCTGGATCATCCCTCTTACCCACTCTGCTCATTTGAACTTAATTGACGATAGGACTTAGATTTCAATTACATTTGAAATGCTTTCTAAACAAATGTGCTAAATCTTATAAATGTCTTTATTTGAAACTAGCTGTTGCTTGCGACTTCGCCCGTGTGATGTTCAGCAATAGCCTATGTTACTAACAAATAAATTACCTTTCTAAGGTTGAAAGAAAGTTTAAAATCGGCCTAGTTGTTTTTTAATTTATTTTATACAAAAATACAAATCTTTCCTCTTTATAATATAGATAATGATTAATTTTTATATTAATTATTAAAAAAATGCAAAAAAATCTTTTATAGCACTTCGTTAAGTTCAAAAGCCAATCACTTTTTTATTATTTTGAATTGGGTCGTGTTTTAATAAGCCATTTTACAACCGACTAAATAAAACCCTAAACAAAATCCTTAAAGAACTTCTCAAAGATTAAAGAACATTAAAAGGGTTTTGTTTTACAATATTTATGTACAGACTAGCTTTCGCTCGCGACTCCGTCCGCTTGGAATTAAAAAAATCAAAAGTAAATAGCGTATGTGTTCTTCCAGACTATCCTCTACATCTATGTCAAATTTCATCGAAATCCATTCAGCAGTTTAGGCTATAAACTCTAACCAATATCCATCCATCTAAATTTTCGCATTTATAATATTAGTATGAAGTATGATAGTCTATGTGCAGCTTCAACTTATATAAACATTGGCCAATAGCGTCCCAATGATGTCAAGTTCACACTTAACCAGTTCGTTACGCAACGTCAGCTTAACAAAGTGCCATCTTAACATGGGCCGTATTACTTACAATGCGAGATAATGTGTGACCGATCGACTGAGCACCGCGAAGGTGAAATATATATACTGCCATATTTATGATTTTGTTTGCTTTTTAATGACGGACATTTGGGACAAAGCTTTGTTTTTGAACTCTCTAGGTCAAGGTATTGTATTTCTAAGTGTTATGCTTTTAGTGGTTTCTCTAAACTATACTGGTTGAAAGATATAAAAATAGATACTTGTGAAGAGCAAAATGGTTTTGTTTCATCTTGGATTTAAACAATGCACAATTAATTGTTTTTATTTCTTTAAATATTTAAGGAAGATATTTTTTTCCTGCCAGTGTCAAACCAGAAAGTGTTAAGATTGAATGTGGATGGCTACAAAGGAAGAAGACCGAAGAAAGTATGGATGGATTGTGTGAAAGAGGATATGCTTAAGAAAGGAGTGAATTCAGATATGACGGCTGATAGAGATGTATGGAAGAGCAGCACATACTGTGCCGACCCTCCATAAGGGATAAGGGCAAGTTGATGATTATTTTTTTCCTGCCAGTATTATATCAATATATCAATGTTTTTTTAAACATTGTAACTTATATCACCGATTTTTTATTTTTACTACATTTTGCGATTTATTTTAAGAAAGAGACATAAATTGATATACCTTCGCGATATTACCGGGAACAATATCGCGTAAACTTCGATAAATACCAATTTATTGTCGGCTTTATATCAACTCGGTGTTTGAGAAACTATTCTATTATTTGTACTGCAACTATACCTTTTACAAATAACAGCGGGAATACACCAGTAAAATGAAGTAGAAGTTGGCGTGCCAGTTACTGGAACGTAGCAGCTACTGATGCGATATGTTCATGAGACTACGAGACGAAGTTTTTCAATGTCCTATGCGCGACTAGGGCCTAATTTGAATAAAAGTATTTTTTTAACGAATTGGTAGGATAACTGTTACTAACATTATTAATACGTTGTGGCTATTGTATATTGTTATATTGTACCTAATTTATATATATTGTAATAACTATTTAGTAGTTGGCAGCAGTACCTGCTGTTTGTTTCTGTTATAATATTGTTACAAGCGAAAACTTTTCATTGGCTCTCTATCGTCTAGTTTATAGTTATTTAGATAAGGTTAGGCTGTAAGTTTTTTTTCATAAATTAAAATAAAATAATTTTACTAATTTAGGGATAAGTTATTAAAATAAAAAAATCAGATCAAATTAAGCTTAAAATAATTCCTATGATCGTATTCTGAGGCTATTTCTGGTTCATCGTAATCTATCCTTTTCAGACAAAATTCATTAAGTTTGTTTGGCGAGTTGCGCTAGTCCTGCAGCCGACAGAGGGCGCCTCGGGCGTTACTTTGTCTTAAGACGTTGATTTCACCTTTGAACCCCTTTACTTTTCGCTTCAATTCCGGGTAGACAGTTCTAAGAACTTGTGTTTATGTTGCTGTTATTAAGCCTCTAGTTATTTTTGGGTATTCAGGCTTCAATATATTTTTAGTATTTAAATTATTTATAGGAATATAAAGGCTTTTAGAAACATTGCATTTTGAGTAATAGTAAACGATTTATAGATTTCATAAGCATTTTAATAGCTTGTACAATTTCATACATATCTTACTAACATTATAAATGCGAAAGTTTAGAAGCATGGATGGATGTTTGTTAAAGTTTGTAGCCTAAACGGTTGAACGTATCTCGATGAAATTTGGCTTAGTTGTAGAGGATAGTCTGGAACACATAGGATATTCACTTTTGTTTTTTTTTACTTACTTTAATAAAATAAATGTACTTACAGTTGTGACATCTAGGTATAGCCTACGTTGAATCAACTGAAAAAAAAAAGAATTTATTGTTAAAAAATAAAAATACATATATAACTTTTAATACTTTTCCATAGTCTAAAACGTAGATAAACCTTTTTTTCTGTAAAAATGACATTCAAAATTACCTCAAATCTTTCTCATTAATTCCAGGTCGACTTTAATGTGATTGCACCTTTATATGCAATTATTAAATGCACGAGGAATTATAAAACATGTTTATATTGCACGTGGAGTATTAATGTATGTTTATTATCATACTTCATACTAATATTATAAATGGGAGAGTTTAGATGGATGGATGGATGTTTGCTAGAGTTTGTAACCTAAACGGCTAAACGGATCTCGATGATATTTGGTAAAGATGTAGAGGATAGTCTGGAAGAACACATAGACTACTCATTTTCGTTTTTTTAATTCCATGCGGACGGAGCCGCGGGCGAAAACTAGTATTTAAATAAACAAGCAGATAAATAAACGGTAATGAAAATCCTAACTTGTGTGGCCTACGTTTTTTATATGCTGAGTACCTTTGCCTGTTGGTTGTCATAAAAACGCAACATGTTCCGAGAACTCGCTATGTAATGGTCCAAGGTAAATTATGTAATTATAATAAATAAAGCGCATCACACAGGAGCAAATTCACTCGGTCAGGGTCTCTGTGATGTTAATAATTTAAGTGGCTCATCATGTCCCACTTAGTGGCACACTTAGAGTCTCATTTCAAACAATTTACACTTTAATTGCGCGCTCACAATGTTTTATGCCAAAACTTTCAGAGATTACTGCGCGCTTGAATATTTTATGCTTATTGTTTTTGAATTTGTAATGTTATGAATTTTATCTTTCGTAACTAATAAAAAAAAACACAATATAATTATTGGTACAAAAAAGCCCATATTTATGATTGTTTCTCGTAGAATTTATGAAGCGTAATTTATCCGAGCAGTAAAACTTGTTTTTGTGCAATAAAATTTGTTTTTACTCAAGCAGCAGTCTGTCACAAATCAAAGGAATCTCAGAAGAGTTATTGGTTTTTAAATTTCCTCTTAATTTGACATTTATTTTGTCGGTTTACCATAGTTATACATACTCAGATATCGTACACTGGCTGCCGAATTAAAAAAAAAACTGAAAAGCCTATGAGTTCTTTCAAACTATGTTCTACATCAATAACCAAATTAGAGTGTCCCGTTCGTCAGTTGTCGATATTCTTAACTTTTAACAAACAAACACTCATCATTCTAACGTTTCTGAGTTTTTACTTTCGTTAGAAATATGCTAGATTAGATTATACATAAATTACAAAGTACAATATCAAATCTACAATGTCATTGAATCTATGTTCCAATCAATGTTCGAAGTATGCCATATTAGCATACAAATGCAGTGATCTTGTAAAGATTATCAGTGGACAGTGGCAATAGTGGCATTGGCAGCTAGCCGATGTGACCGCCATCTGACCTACTGGCCAGCCCTCGAGCTACTGAAGACCCACCACTTCACGACATATCGACCTAATAACATACATCTTTGATACAAAGTACAGTCGGGGAATCTGGCGGTGAAACATCTTAAAAGCTAAAGAAACTAAAGTTCTTGGATTCAGCACACCAGGGGGGGAACGAGAGAGCGAAAAACACCGCCGCATAAAATAATCCTAAAAGCGCCAGTCTCTTTATAAGTATTGATACAAGTACGCGAAACAACAATCAAATGTAGCTTTTAATTATGTCTGTACAAAAATACGTCGGTCAATTTGTTTCGTTGCTGGAAACATGGAAAATCTAAGCGTGAAACACCACGGGTTGCCGCGACTGTACTTTGTTCCAAGAGTTGTGCACCGTAACTTCAACGTTGCCGTCGATTTCAATGAGTTATAGCCAGGACAGTCATAATTTCTGAAACAATAAACTGTTTATTTTTGTACAGTTCGTTTGTAGAAACGGTCGATAAAAACTTTTGCAATGTAAATAAAAAACAAATTTCAAATTTATATTACAAGGGATTTCCTCCACATTAGATCTTTACTTTGTGCAACGAGGATGTTTATGATAACAATCAACACGAAGCTATTAAGGCTGTGCTCATCGTGCTTTAGCGTGGAGAATTATAATCGATGTAATATCGATATTGTGTTGATATCTGACGACTGACATTGAGGCATGCCTTGTGCGCTATTAGCATACATTGCCGCGCAATTATCTACGCTATTCATGAATATTTATACATAAACTACGCGCAAATAGAATAAGATGAAAACGTGACAATAAACTGATATTTTTAATATAAAAAAAAAATCACATAGCCCCATTAAATTACTTTTACACAATTCAAAGAACACGAATTGAACACTACAATTCAAAATCGATCAAATACTAGTCACTATAAAACAAATGAAAAACGTTTATTGCGAGAAAAATAACCGTTTTTAGTTAAATAACGTTAACAGTGAAGCCTAATATCAATAAACATGGTCAGAATCGCGGTTATAAAACGAAATGTAAGTAAAGAAAGGACATACGTCCTTAGCTGTTATTAAATTGCGCTGCTTTTATTAATTAGAACAGCAGGTGTGAATTAACAATAACATTTGGAATATAACGTAAACGCTAAACGATTCAACTGTGAACAGCCATTTGCAATGGGCGCGAATAACGAGTGATATTACAGCCAGCCGGTCAAATAATCACAGTAATTGCACGGATCGGATTGATGACTTATTTAATCGTATTATCAACCATGTTTGAATGTTTTAATGTAAATTGAGGGAATATTATTATAAATTGTGTAAAAAAAGTTTTTATGTTATATTAAAATTTGGGGTTTTGGAAAAACTTTTATGTGTTAGAACTATCATACCGGGACTACATTATTGTGAATATCAGTCCAGACTAGGTTCAATTCTTATCATAAGAGCGCGCGTACACATTTGACTATACTTTCGCACGACTGTTTAGTTGCACAACGAAAAATCGAGCAGTGTGCGCTCTTTCAATTCACTGAATTAGCTCCTGAACAATCGACAGTCGCAAAACTGTTTGGGATAGTTTAGTCAAAGTCAGTCCCAATCTAAATCGACTTTACCACAATGGGTTTCAAATAAAAAAAATACAGATATACAAAAGTAAGTACTACGAGTACAACGATCTCGTACTCGTAGTATAGGGTGTAAAACTTTCTACCTGCAGTTAAAGAGTTACGTATTCAGGTAGTCGGGGGATGAACAAACACGCTGTATGTACAAACACACATTAACATTTTAATCGCAAGTAACATTTGTGTAAACAAATAAATTTTCGCCGCTTGTGAATCAATTTGTATGTGTTCAACTGTGTACAAATTACACACTACAAATACGATCTAATTTGATTTCTAGTTATGTACCAATTACTCAAATTGTTATTTTGTATATAAATGCAGTTACAGATATCATTTTGCTTTTAGTATTAAGTCACTTATGTTTACGAAACCGATAACGCTTTAGATCTAGATTATTTATTATGTACTGCAGTACATCTTACTTCTTACTAATATTATAAATGCGAAAGTTTAGATGGATGGATGGATGGATGTTTGTTAGAGTTTGTAGCCTAAACGGCTGAACGGATTTCGATGAAATTTGGCATAGATGTAGAGGATACTCTGGAAGAACGCATAGGATACTCACATTTGTTTTTTTTTATTCCGCGCGGACGAAGTCGCGTGCGGAAACTAGTAATAAATAATTTACGTTTCAATACAGTTTATGTTATATACTCAATCTTGAACTCAGGTTAAAAGTGCTGTATAATAAAAAATAAACTAAAGAACCTCCAGAATTTATAACACCTAAGATGAAAGAATTCAATATTGTTATTTTGATTGAAGTATTCAGATTACATCAATAAATCTCTGTTAAATCTCTGTTAAATGCCTTTAAAGGTTTCCCTATGTTATTACATAGCTCCCATCATGTTTTGAAGAGGGTTACTTAGGCCGGGATTTACTTTCTGAAGTACTGATGTAAGGGTTTATAGAGCGCGTAAATCCAACACAAAATCGGAATAACGGCAAATTTGTTAGCTTACAAATAAATCTCCTAATGTGAGGTTGAATCCAATTCCTTTGCTTAATTCAACATTGCGTTTGATGAATCTTTACACAATGAAAAGAATACTTTTAAAGCCAGCAAATTTTACTGAACGAATCAAATAGATTCGTTCGAAGTATTCCATTAAAACTGTGCGTGTGTGGACAAAGTTTTGTTTAGACTAATAGTTTTCTTTTTACCAAATGTACCGAATTATTGTTAATTATAATTTCTACTACACTATCTTTAACTATATAAAGTTATTTTTAACCATTTCAAAACTGTCCTTGGTATAGCAACATTTAAAACAAAATTATTGCCATATATAAAATTAAATCGAAAATAGTGTCTGCAAGTTACGTACGAGTTGTGTAAAAACATTTCGAATATAATAACAAACATATAAAACAGATTATAAATCGGACAAGGAAAAACGAAGGTACCAACATGCAACACATAATCTTCAACATAACATAGTATCTAATTAGTTCAGTAATCAAGTAGTGGGCGATGGGAACCAGTTTTTGTTCGGAACGTGTCTTCTACGCGGTATAGCATTAGTAAACCTGCCATAAATTATATCTTAGTGCCACTCTTGTGTACACCTGCTGATTCCACACGACTGTATTTGCATTTTGCATTATTATAATTCTAGTTTTGTATCTGCATTAGTATTATTTTCCAACCATTTTTAAGATCTAAAGCCTATAATGTAAATGCAGCGTCTGTCGGACAGTTTGCTCCGTGTATATTTTGTTTTGCGCTAAGCTTATATGGTTGTTAAAACAAATGCAGGGAGGGTTGACATCTTGATTCGTATCGATCGAGAGACTTTAAAATCATAAGATTTTATGTTTTTTTCCCCCCATCTTGTCTAGATATCTAATGGAGGATGTTTTGGCCCTACACTAGTTATTCCTTTTTGTAATAGCTTCATCTGAGATGAAACGTTCCGCGATTCAATCGTATGTTCGCGCGAAGGTCGACGTAACCTTGACTTTAACGTTGTTATGAACTTACTGACAATCAAATGCAGCCGGAAAAGCCAATCAGATACGCGGATAATGGCAACATTAAACATGGCCGCCGGTTATTAAATGACAATTTCATATTTTTCTGTAGCCTTTTGAATTATTTTATGTAACCGTTACGTATTTTTATTACTTATATTAATGTTAGTAGACATTATAAATTTTAATAGGTTTGTCTAATAAAAGTTATGAATATGTTTTTGAGGTTATTTTGCACATTTGTAGATTTATTCGTATTTACGTTTATTCGATATTTTTGATAAGTACGTATTGCCGGTATCGTAAAGTGAGTTCTCGCAATAAAAATAGTGGAATGATATTTAAGTAACAAAATTTTCCCGACAATTTAGGGTAAAGAGTCGTAAAGTGGCAACCCCGCTGCTTAGGTATGGAAAAGTATAAAATATTTTTATTGTCTACGAGCTGCGTTACGTCTTTTCTCAGATTATATTATCTTTCGGTACAATTTGGTTTATTGAGTTGAATATTGTGCGAAATATAACAGTTTCACTTCAGATATAAAAGTAAACGATATTGCAGCTGAGAGAAAATTGGGTTATTGGGAATCATACGATTTCTCTTACAAGTAAAAGGACAATTTTCATAAATCTGCAAACTAAGGAAAACTAACCAATGAGTTTCGATGGTAATTTTACTAACTTTGTAGCAGAAATGCTTTCTAGAAATTTCTAATTAAACTTACAGGGACATATCATTGTCTATGGTTTATCAAAGAGTAATAAACCAAAAATTAAAAGAAAACGAGGATTTTGTTTACTTTGCTTCATGCCAAGTGGCATAAGATATGAACTATCCTATCTAGAAGATAAGCTTAGAGTTAACAAACTCGAGACATGTTTGTTGTTCGTCTGCAATGTTTCCGCTAAAGTTGCAGTGCAAATATTAACCCTCTTATGCTGTAAGGCTCTTGTAACGCATTACAACCGGAATAGCTGCCAACAGCCAATGACAGCTCCTTAAGCGTCTGACTTTGTAGATGTTTTGGGAGTTACACTTTTATTTGACACTAGCTTTCGCCCGCGATTACGTCCGCTTAGAATTAAAAAAGGGTGCCTATGTCTTCCAGACTATCCTGTCCGTTCAGCAGTTTAGACTACAAACTAACAAACATCCATCCATCCATTGAAACTTTAAATTTAGTTATAGTAAATCTATAAAGTACTATGGTAAACCAATTATTTGTACAGTGGAATTATTTTCCTCAGGTTAATCTAAATTACTTGTTATCACGATATTACAAAATAGTTATAATGAGATAATCGAGAGATATGCACGCGATGTTTTCAAACGATTACCGTATATCAAACAGCAGGATTTCGATCCCAAAGTAATTACAAACAGTTATATGAAGCGGAGTGGTCAGGTTTTAATGGAAAACATTCGGTTAGTGTCATATACATTTGAATGTTCTTTTCAATGTATTTGAACAATTTTAGTGACGTCACCGTTTAACAATTGTGATAGTGTTAATGTTGCCATCCTTTTCCTTCTCTACGAATTTTCTAATTGATTTTCCCATAATCTTGCAAGCGATATATTTTACTTCATTATAAATGTGATAATAATTTCTAGTTATAGAAATAAATGCTTAATAAAAAGCTGCAAATGTATATTATTGGTATAATAAATTAATAATAATAAATAAATTAATTTGTAGCTTGTGACATGAATGCAGATTTCCACTTCAACTGATATTAAATTAACATGAGAGCTTAACAAATATGAAACTGATGGGATTGAACTAAATAGAGCTTAGGATAAAAAATATTGTACAGTTTTCATAAATGTTTCATACAAAATTATTAATTACTAGCTATCGCCCGCAACTCCGTCCGTGTGGAATTAAAAAAACAAAGGTAAGTAGCCTATATGTTCTTCCAGACTATACTCTACATCTATGCCAAATTTCAACGAAATCGGTTCAGCCGTATAGGCTACAAACTCTAACATCCATCCATCCATCTAAACTTTCGCATTTATAATATTAAGTATGATAAACACTATCTAGTAAATACGTAATTTAGCAAGTTACTAAATTAAATCAAGTTTCATATGTTACATTTAGTAACATTTGCGAATTCCCTATGCTAATTCCACACGGAAAGAAAATAAAGCTGAGCAGTACTGCCATTGTTTGTACATATGCAGGTTTCAAACTGAATATCCGTATTAAATGTTCCACTATACTGTCGTCGTGTGAAACTAGCTTAAAACGTTATTAATATCGCGTGCGACGGAAATGCGGGCGCAGTCGGGCGCAGCAAATACTTCTGGTTTCCGATTAGCGAATCGAAAGGCCGAAAACGCGGCGTCCACTGACCGCGGGATCGATACCTCCCGACTGGTTTGTAGAATTGATATTACAATTTAGGTGTTTGTGTGTAATAATTTCGAGATTGGTACTGAAAGGAAGGGTTTTTTTTATAAGACGTGAATTTATAAAAAACCAAAATACATAAGGTTCATGAACCAGGTTTCGACCCTTCAGTTCGATATGTCATTAGTAATTTTAGTAGTCACTTTTAATTTATGTTCATATGAGACTAGATGTTACTCGTGATTTCGTCCGCGTGAATTTAAAAAAATTAGTACGTTACTCAATGATAATGTAGCTTTTAAATAGTGAAAGAATTTTTTAAATCGGCCCAGTAGTTTTTGAGTTATTTCAATATATACAAAAATACAAATCATTCCTCTATATGATATTAGTATAGTAACACCAGTAGTGTTTATATGTAGAACACATAATGGTACAGTCATTCAGTATATAGCGCAATAACTGTATGTTGCGGTGTCACATAACCTCAGGAACAATGGTTAGTGCCGCGCCGCCGCGCCGCCGAGCTCGACGAGCACAGAGATGTAGAGATCTGACTTACAGGCGTCTTAGCATTCACTGGCACTAGCTTAATGAGAAATTGTATGTCTTGGGAATGCACAGTCTGTACGAAAACTTTGCGTATTGATTTCTACAGAAAAATGCAGCTTTTTCAGCATTTCGTTTGCTTCTGTTTAACGATTTTCTGAACATTTATTTTTATTTCTGCCATCTTATGTTGCAAATTCTATATAAAACCTGAATAGATTTATTAATTGTTACACTGTATATTATTTTAGAACATAAAAGCGTAAACAATAGAGTACTGATACGTGCAAACTAGTTGTCACTTTCAAGTAAACAGAAAACATGAAAACTGGATTATAAACACAGCAATAATCACTTAGGCACGTAGCATACTATCAGTGTGATCACTCCAGCAATGGTATAGTCAGATAATAGTCAGTACGTGCCAAATGACCACACAAACGGCATCCGTAACGGTACACCATTCGATTGTAATCCAACTGTACACGAACTTTTCTCTAACTGGCCTGTCTGTGGTCCTTCGAGACCGATACCGTAAAAGCAATATTTTTTAAAACGGAACAATTGCTAAAATCGTAATTTTACAAGAACGCTAAATATTCTTTTGGTTAAATTCGTTCGGGTAATTTATAAAACGTCCGAGACGGTGTCGTAGTTCTGCGAACGGAGTGGACGAAATGTTTCCTTGTTGCGCAAGGCTCGCGTGTTGTTAATGCTGGCTTACATGGTGGTCCAAGTTATGGGTTTAGAACAATTATATTGACAGATGTTTTTACTACTATAACCTGAAATAATAAATTAATAATAATTTGAGCTTAATATGTTAACTATTGTTGTTGTTGCTATGTCCAGGTCTAGTTTAGAATTGTTTTACATTGATGACATAATGATGCTGATATTTTAGATTGTTTTATTTGTCGTGTAAGTTGTAGTGGAACTGATTGATGTAAGTTCTAAAATAAATTATACTGATTAAAAGGCCATTTACGATTTGTCTATAACACTTAAATATGACTTACTCATAAAAAGGACATAATTTCAATAAAGAATAGCAATATCATTGTTTAACTCAGATATAACTGGAATGTTCTCGATTAGTCTACACTTCAGTATTTATTGAGGATGTAGCCAACTGTGCTCAGTGCATCAATTGTACTAACTCCTGTATTATTTAATTAAAACTACAACGTTTACTCCGCTGTTACGTCATCACTTGGACCACAGATAATACGAAGAAAGTAATACGTCGTTTGAACGCACGTGATTACTGAATAGCGATTTCCGAGCGTCGCGGCGTCCACGACTGGTGCTGTTACCTCATACTAATTGGTGCGTAGCGTTACCAATGATTTACACTGATTCTGTACAAAAACCCATATTAGTTTTTTCTTTAAGTTTATTATATTAAAGGGCACCGTGTTTTTATATGCCTACCAGCCCCTTAATTAGAACCGTAATGTCTAATTTAAATTGATAAAAAAGCAAAGTTGTCCAATGACGAACAGATTTTTTAAACTATTTCAACTTTCAACAATTCAACTTAACCTCCAAAATTTTAAGTTGAAGAAGGCATTAAATTTTAAAAAGTTTTAACGAGCGACGCCAGCTGTTATGACTATAGAGGGAAATGTTGCTAAATGTAAAGCAAAGTAGTCAGTTTACATAAAATCGGGTCGTGTTTAAATTACCCTTGAAGCTAATTAAGAGAAATCATTGAAGCGTTTATAAACAAATTATTCTACAAAATTCGCTGATAGTACAATACTGAACTGAACGTATCCATTCACTGGATCCCTTCGATTGTACTTGGAGAATGAATTATTAAATCTTCTGGAAGTAAATGTAGCGAAAGGCGAACGATAAGATGTAATATTTCATTCAATTGCAAACATTTCCGTCTATTCTCAATGAATGAATGAATGATCAAAAGATCGGACGGCAATGGCCGATGATAAGGGATTGAATCAACGGGTTTAATAATTTATTAATATTAATAATATTCAATTTAATTTCAAAGGCAGGTCGGAGAGGAACTTAGCCTGACATCTGATATCAAGATCGTTGAGATTCATTCAGAAATTATTTTCGTTTTTATTGATATTTCAAATAACATTACCTGAAAACTGAAATTGTTTTGTTGAATGAGTTTTTTTATAGAATATCGATTATTTTTATTACTGTAAAGATGGCGCTATAGTTATTTTTTACTTTCATTAATAAATGTTATATAAATTAATTATAAAACCTGGACAGTATCTTTGGAATGATTATAATTTTCAAACTGTAGCAAAGACACTTTCATTTAAATTAAATACATAAAACTACAAAGTTCCTATATAAAGATTAAGTTTAAAAAAAAGAAAAAAAGCAATTTAACTTTTACGATAACTTTAAAAAACCTTTGCAATTCAGTCGAGTTTCCTTGACAATTATTTATTCAATAAGTTAAATAACTCTAACAACAGACGCTACAAGTTTTCCAAGTTCCACAACGTGCTGGAAATTGTTTGGAGATAAAATAAATCGTCATATATTTCACTAGTCGTAGCTATAAAACGTAGGGGAATAGCCCTCGCTGTCTGCAACAGATATAAATGCACCCTTTATAGGTTATGTGCATTGTTGGCAATTGTCAACGAAATATATGGATATTTGATGTCTCATTGAATAGTCTATGAAGTTTTGATATCCTAACATTCTAACTTACGTATATTTTGTATATTTATACTGCTTTTTACTTGTTCAATATAATATTTTATATTTAACTAGCTGTTCCCGTGCGACTTCATCCGCATGAAATTATGAAAATTTTGTTTTGTTTACATTTGTCAAATTATCAATAGCAAATGTCAAAATGACATGACATGACAAACCTTGGCAATCTTGCTTCCTTGATGTTGGCAGCAACGTATGGTCTCTTTCCCACACTAGAGTCTTTATCCAAAATATTTACCACCTATGTTTAATGGCGTAAAAATATATAGTCTAAAGCGTGACGTAAGGGTAGGGCTATTTATTAAAAGAAGAATTATTCAAAAATATGCTGTAATTGCTAACATTTTAGGCAACAAAGAAGTGTGCGTTTACGCTTTATCATAATAGTATAGTTTTCTTGCTAGATTTTTAGAACTGAAAAAGTTTTAGGTAATAATAAACATAGTTAACTCTTTAAGTTACAAGTTATGAATATTTCGTTGTCTATAAAAGATAAGTGCTCTCAGTGAAAGTAATCTGGGTCGTTTGCATTAATTGCCGGCTTCAGACACGTCGGGGGATGATTACAACGTGGCTCAGGTTCCGAACAAAAGGTATTTAACAAGGGATTTTATTATTAAATTCTTAGCAAAGTGTACCGATAATTTTCTTAAGATATTACAGAGAATTGTTTAGTTTAGTTTGGAAAGAAAAGTTTGGATATTTAATCTGAATATTTTTTATAACTTCTAGTAATCACGTACCTGTAATTAGATTACAAGTAATTGATATAACTCGGTAAGGATTTTTTTTTAGTAATCTTACATTATAAATGCGAAAATTTAGATTAATGGTTGAATGTTTGTTTTTTTTTAATATTATTATTTTCTTTATTTCCTGCTGTGTTTCTTGCAGCAACCTTGTTATCTTTGTAGTTTTTTACCTTGTTGAATGTTTGTTAGAGTTTGCCACCTAAAAGACTGAACGGATCTCGATGGAATTGGGCACAGGTGTAGAGCATAATCTCGAAGAACAAATATGCTAGCCACTTTTGTTCCATTTCTAATTCCATGGAGACGGAACCGCGGGCGAAAGCAAGTACGTTATAAGGGTAAAATTGTATTTAATTCAAAAGCAATTCGATTCTCATTTACGTTGTGGGTGTTCCGCTACTATTAAAATTGAAAATGTGTAAAAGTTATGAAAACTACTTCGATAAAGATGTTACTAAAATTCGCCCCCTCCCCCCCATTTTTAGCTAGATCTAGTTTATTCTAGATTTAGTGTAGGCTAGTAGCTACGCCTATGTAAACATATTGTCCTATAATATACAGAATGTATGTTTATTACGGAGGTATGTGTTAATGCGAGGGCTCCGTTGTTCCTCTCAATCGTCCTCAGAGAACAATGAACCTCCCAAGTTAATAACAACCGTGACGTCACGGGTTAGGGCTACGGCGAATTAAATATGTCACCGGCAGATTGTGTAAATGAATTGCTTCCCCTTGATTGTTTAAATTTTTGTCCGAATCAGATAGTTTACTCGATAGGAAGAAAAAAGTGTTTTTCTAATGCCTTTAGTTATAAGTAAAAATTGACTTTTATTACTTTGATCATTTAAAAATATTTGTGTCACATAAAGCGTGAAAATATTATTTTACTAGCAACATTTTGAATACAATTAAAAAAAAAACGCTATATAGAGCAAAATTTTAACACGATTACAGTTTTAAACAAAATTTAATTTTAGCTAATATGCAATAGATAATATAAATACGTGTTTCAAAACCTATGAAATAAAGTATAATAGACTGTAATCATCTTGATCCTTTACCGTCGAATGAAATCACCATTTGAAGTCAAACTAACTAATCTTGATCCACTTGTCTGACTTATGACATCAGTTCTGCCGCCTCTGCTGTTGTAAATTGAATCGTCTTCAATTTACACAGCAGTTGCGAGATGCAGATATTATGCTGGTCACACACATTAGGTTTAACATGAGGCTTTTGACCTTTATTCTAGTCACAATCATCCCTACAGAGTAAATTAGCCCCCCAATTGGAAAGTGAAAGCTGATATGTATAATCTATTGACAAACTTTATCATATGATTGACATAAGGATACATATATACTATGAAACTCAGATACCTGCAAAATTAAATAAGGCTAACGTGTGTAGCCTGCATAAGAATACAAGTACATCGCATTATAAAGCGTAGGTAGTTTACGTGGCCCGTTGGTAATGTTGCTCATATGTTCTCTATTGTTATTTATGTTTTTTTAATATTTATAAACTAAGATCTACACTGCTGCTGTACTAACGGAAAACTGGTATTGAATAAATTTTAATTATTGGTCAAACGTCCAAACAATTTTGTTGACAAAAAGGCCCATAGGGACAACAAAAACCGGGTATAATTTTAAATCGTTGAACTTTTTTAAAACATTTTTCAGGAAGCGTAGTCTTATCTTAGTAACCTAGTAAAGCCAGGACTTATTGATAGGTCATATTTAAAATGTAGTACATTTCGTAAAAACTAAATATTTAAGTTAATTCCTTTTCTTTACAATGCAATGATTTAGTCACCACAACTGGCAAAGTTTAATAAGGACAACCCATTTGCATATATATTAGAATTCACCGTTCCCTTTTACTTTACTTTCTCTGTTCTTTAATACAATACGGATTAATAAAAAAACTACACTTATCCTATAAATAAAAAAGAAGTATTTGAAAAGCCGTCAAAACTACCATATTGAAAAATACTTTTCCGGCGTCGGAAAATTGATTAAGGAATGAAAATGAATGATTGAAACGAACGGTAGGAAATACCCGAATGTCATAGCTACAAGAGGAGGGGAAAGTCATTCACTCCGCCTACTAAATGTCATAGATACAGGACATTCATTCACTCTCGTCTAGAAAATTAAATTCCACCTCGAAATCATTTTTAATTACGTTCAAGAATTTCACCAGGTGCCGAGGGGCCAAGATGCCGAGGGACCAAGGTGCCGAGGGGCCAATGTGCAAAGGGGTACGATAAAGATTAGAGATATCATTACCATTACGAGGGAAAACCTTGGGTCATTGACCGGAGAAATTTAATTGTCTTCAACATTTTTTAGTGTTTTATAACTCCAATCTATTTGAATTTCCTTTAATTAAAAGTAAATTTGTTTTAAAGACGTGAATAGAGTTTCTTATGTTTATTTATCAAATGTAGATTTTTCTCTGTTGACATAATTTCGTCTGGTCTAAACATAAATTGGGTTAAATCTTTGTTCCGTTTAAAAGGACTTTGTTTTTAAAAGGTTTCTAGTCTCGGCTGCACCGTTTGTCTGAACGTCGTTAGACTTTGTGTTTTCTGTGAAATAGAAAATTTGTTAGAAGCTTTTCAGAGCTTTGTAGTTCCGAATGGTATAGTTTTCAGCTTTCACTATAACTGTAAATGCGTTTACAAATCGTCGAAAATGATTGAAAACATTGGTAACAAATCCCACAAAATAAAACAATAAATATGACATCAGTTACCTGGCTTTTAACTAATTTTGTTTTAAAAATTACTTAAAAGAACTATAATCAGTCACACAAAGTATCAACTTAGTTATAAACAAGTTATAATTTTGAAGTAAAACTTTTTTTGTTAAAGTCAAAAACATCTCGCATTCTGAAATTTTCAATTTCAATAAATAACATGGAAGGCGTATTCGAAGCAGCCCATTCATGTCGAATTAAGTACATACAAACTTTAAAAGTTATGTCTCAAAACGCGGCAGTCGATCCTTGAACTTTTCAATTATAAAATGGCTGGTAAAGCTCAAAGCCCGCCATTTCATTGTCAAATACGTTAACATCAAAGGGGCATGTTCCGAAGATATTTTTGAAATCAAAGCTTAAAAGTTTAAGGCGTCTGAATCATGTTAATATTAAATAAACTTCGGTCTCTTTTATGTCCCATTATTATTTACTTAAAGTTAAACTCACATGATAAAATGTATAGATTGTAGTAATTTTATTAATTTAGATAATTGTTAAGAAGAATCGTATCCAATGATTAATTCCGTTAGTTTTAGAACAATCTAGAACGAGCTATCTCTTGCTTCCTACCATGACATTTCACAACTGATTAAACATTGATTATTAAATTATCCTATGCTATTATACAAGTTTATAACATAATAAGAATAAAATCCAAGCGATAATATTTTCGTGGAAATTAATTTGCGCAAAACTACGTCGTAATTTGCTCCGGTACGTTTCGACCCCGCGTTTACACGCTCCGAATATTTCTGTTTAAACTCGCTGCAATTTTCATCGAATACACTATAAGTTATTAACAACGTAAGTCCTTTAGAAATACTTTGTTACTTTATTTTAATAACCGCTATAAAAATGAGATCGATATATTTTTTATCTGTTTCGAAACTAGTAATTTAGTTTATTGACATTTACATGACCGCGCGTAAACTTTTGCCAAGGCCAAAGTTCCTTGGCATTAAAACATCAATCTGCGCGACTT
The DNA here is from genome assembly GCF_000836215.1 of Papilio polytes. NCBI lineage: Eukaryota > Metazoa > Arthropoda > Insecta > Lepidoptera > Papilionidae > Papilio > Papilio polytes. Next base: position 3,313,694 of record NW_013526027.1, read on the forward strand.
TATACACGTTCAAAATTATATTTCAAGCACTACATGTAACAACTGTCCTTTTCGTTCCTACAGGGAGCATCATAATAGGGAACGGGACAGAATACAATGGACGTTAAATGACAATAGACATTCGTATGACGCTGGTTGTAAAGGGACAGATCCAACCGGCAATAGACACATCCTGTGCAATGATGACTACTGTTTTAATCTGCGATGACGCGCGGAGTCGTTTCATTATCGGTATACGTCTTTTCAAATATCTTGGGGGCTCAAGATCAGTTGCCTCTGCGTCAATTTGGGTTCTACTACACCTAGCATTCTGTGCAGCGAATACGTTGTTCCGAGCAGCTAACACATTTGAATACTTCAATACAAATATATTGAAAAAGTGTACTTATAGGTCCTCATTGTTATTTTCTGTAGAAACACAATAATTAACTATCTTATACTTGCAATATTGTGTTGTATTTTAAATATATTAGTTCTTCTGGACCATTATAATGTTCAATTGTTAAAATGAGAAAAGAAGTTAACATTTATTTTAATTAAATTCTGTCTTAACAGAGGTTGTTTCTGTACGAGAAAAATGTAAACATATTGGTCATAGGATTGTTTGATAAATGCAATAATTGTGTAAGCTGGCGGGCTGGTGGCTAGAGCCTGATCACCTTGAGGCTAGTATTGTTGTGCTGCGGGGCCTTAAGGTCACCAAACACGATCATCTTGTCTTAATATATTATTATCAAATTCAATAATATTGTATAAGCTAAGATTGTTGCTCTTGAGCTAAATTCTGTCATAGTATCGGTCTGGGAACTCCATAAAATTGACAACAATTTTCTGCATTTTTAATACGTAACTAACCCTCTTAAAATTGTCAAATAATGCCTAAGGGTATATTAAATATGATTTAGACAGGCAACATACACATTTTGAACAGGGCTAGCACGAAAATTTACGAGAAAGTATTCGTAACGACATCGAAAAAATTTGCCTTGAGCCTACCGGTTGTAAAGTACACTGATAATCTCGTACGTATTTTTTCAATAATGTTACTTTCTTGTTTTTTTTAGATACAATTTCAGCACCATTTCTATATGACATTAAATTTATATATTAGTATGATATCACAATGTAATTAAAAATTACATTTCCCTATATTTCCTTGGTATTACGACCTATAATTTGCATTTTGTTTGTTTTAATATAAGTTCAAAGGTCGTCGTGTAATATGTAGCGCTCGATCCGCAATATGAGTACAGTTTCATACACCGGAGTAACAGATGTGCGCATTACCCTCTCACCCGTCTGCAAATCTCAGTCGTATCAAGACATCGTTTCTGATCTCAGCTTAGTCGCTCTTTCGCCAGACTCAATAACGCCCCGGATATATTACAATTTTGAATTCCGTATACGATGTAGTATTTTTGCTAGATTTAGAGAGCTTTTTGTTACGTCTTTCATTTTATACCTTGTCTAGAAATTGAATAACGAATGAATAGTGTTGTTGCCCTCATTTTCGATATACTAAAGCATGGGTGTTGCAGAAAACTAATGAATACGGTTGCTGCATTGACTTTATTTATATATGTAGATAGTTTAGACAAGCAACATATGTTTTTTGAGCAGGGGCTAACACGAAAGTTGGCGAGAAAGTATTCGTAACGTCATCGATAGATATTGATTGTAATGTTACTAGGATCCCTAGGAGGTTATATTGTGTATCATTATTATCATTGTCAAGTAAAAATAAAAGTAAATTACAGTAAAGTATAGTTTAAAGTCATTGCATTCGTAGTTTCTCCTATAAAGATGAAATGAGAATTCTCCATTTAGCAATAGGCAAGTAAGGTAAGTTGTGAATTTCGCTTGAAGTTTACTAAGCAACGCGTTAATTAATCCACGACAAGTGCTGTTAAGTTGTTCAGCCGTAACATAGCAACATAAAGTTAGGCGGCGAGTCAAAGTCGTAAGTTACGGCTAGATTTTTATACATATCTTCTAATTACTTAGGTGTATTCGAAGCGAAAGACTTTTAGATACGTTTTGGTGAACATTTCTTTTAAATAGTCCCCTTTTAAAGTTGACGTCATTAAATTTTAAACAGTAAGAGTAAAAAGTTTCTGCTCTTGTCAGTCGGGTAAAAAGTTTGGGAAACGAACATACACGTCCTCTGTAAAAGTTTGAATACTATGTTTGAATGTCTTTTAAGTATACGTAATTCTTTGACAGGAATGTTTTAATAGAAGTTCAATAAAGGTGAAATTCTTTGTAACCGTAGTTCAAAGTGTAGAGGGAAAGCGTTCCGGATTAATTGGAAAAAGCGAGGGCTTCCCGCGGGACACCTGGGACCGCAGACTATTAGCAGCCGGGCTAAGCCTTGTAAGCCAGTACTGGCACGTTTTATTTTCTACGATAACGATGAAAACACTGACCAATATCCTGCTGGAAGCGAGATTTTAAATTGTTTAAATTTAGAATAGAAGAATATCGAATTCAGAAAGATGCTTACTAATTAAAAAGGTGTTATAACTGTTGGAGTTTTTATATGTTTGTATACTGGCAGGCAACACTGTACATGGAGAGGATGGTTTTTTTAATATTAGAGTAATATATTCTAAATTATAAAGAATTCTATATTTGATGTTTTATAGTTGGACTTCACATCTCGACACGTACCAAGTAACATTGTAAGACTAATAGACTTTGTATAAAATATGGTCCAGATGTTTTATATATAATAATGATTAACTAGAAGAAAGTGTTTCAATAGCCCCACACCTCCAGAGCCCCGGACGGGGGAAAGTAACCGTCCAACAATAACTTAAATTGTATTTCTTAAAAGCTTTATATTGTAGTTTTTAAAATTCAATATTATCGTTGAATTTAAAACAAAACAGATGTTTAAATTAATCTCTATTTTTTTCCATTTGTCTGTTCTACATAATTGCATTCTTAACTCATCGTATAAGGAAAAAACACTGTAAAAACTGGATAAAAAACGACTCAAATAACTTGATAAAGGCAATTTTATTTTCTTCGCTCGTCTTAATCCTGGGAATATTTCATTTGGTATTAGAGAATTATGTTGTAAGAAGATAAATACTGAAATATTCAAAGGAAAACGAACCGAAAAACAAATTATAATAATTCTCAATGACTCTAAGCTTATTATTTATGAGTTTACGACACTCGTAGCTCGACACCTCGAAAACCTCGAGGTTTTAACATTTTACAGTAAAATTGTAAACATAGTTAATGTCCATATCGACATCATCTGTCTTCCCTTATCATAGTTAAACTCGTAATCATACTAATATTATAAATGCGAAAGTTTAGATGGATGGATGTTTGTTATAGTTTGTAGCAGAACGGCTTAACGGATTTCGATGAAATTTGGAATAGATGTAGAGGATAATCTGGAAGAACACATAGGATACTCATTTTTGTTTTTTTTTAATCCATGCGGACGGAGTCGAGGGCGAAAGTTAGTTTACCATAATTTTTTATGAAAGTTTTGCTCACTTGAATATTAATTTCCATGTTTATAATTATTATTTAAAAAAAAAATCTCATGTTAGTGCGGTTATGAAGTTCAGGTCATAAATCATAATAACGGACCTCTATAGTTAATTTATTGCAGTTAACTGGAGTACATTTCACAAAAAAATGTGAAAATAATGTTACTTATCTATACAGTGTAGGGCTGAATTTATCGATAAATATTGGGTATCATTAGGTTATCATCTCCCGGGTCGATTCATATCATATAAGACACAATTCGATAGTAAATAGTTCGTTATATTGTGCACTACGAGTCTATCATACTAATACCATGAATGTGAAAGTTTACATGGATGGATGTTTATTAGAGTTTGTAGCCTAAACGGATTTCAATAAAATTTCGTATACATGTAGAGGATAATCTGGAAGAACACATAGGCTACTTGCTTTGTTATTTTTTAATTTCAAATGAACTGAGTCGTGAGCGAAATCTCGGTACTAATATTTACTTGATAGTTACAAGAACGTATGTGCATCAACAAAGTCTTGGTTTCTGTACTTAACTGACTCATACAAACGCGCATTTATAATATTAGTGAGATATGAAGTATGATTTAGAAGTGGACCACCCAGTTACAGGAATATAAACCAGTTCTAGTACGTACATCGCTATTGAAGCCATTCACAGACCATATAGGTACGCGTATTGTCTATTGTGTGCAATATTTATAATAGACAATGAATTAGATATAGAGGGCGTTTGTTTGTGGATAGTGGCCATATTCATAAGTTATGACAGATGATTTCTGTGCGCGAAGCTTTCACACGAGGACAGAACAGTGACATAGAGCAGTAGACAAACCAGTATTGCAATTGTTTGAATGCAGACGCCGAGACAGTATTTTTAATTAAAGTTTTGGTTTTTTTATGAAGTAATTAATATATCTTTTATTCTCGACCACGTTATTGGAAACGTTTATTGGTAACTAAGAGTGACTTTTAATGTATATTTATCCCTCTAAATCCACAATAACTGGAACGCTGAAAGATTTAGTGGCAGTTTTTTTTTTTTATAACACAAGGTGGCAAACGAGCAAGCGGCCACCTGAAACCGCCAAAATGGCGAAGCGACCGCTGCCCATAGACATCCGCAATTGCAGATGCGTTGCCTACCCTTATACGACGGAGGAGGAGACGCACATAAAGAGAATATTTCCCCTTCCTATGCATCTCCTCCACCATCAAATCCACTTCCTCTTCCCAACCTCTCCTTAAAAGAAAAGGGTGGTAAAGAGAAAGGGACTTAAATTAGGCCTCCGGTACCACACTCATCAGACGAAACACGGAATTGCTTCCATTTCACGCCTGTCTTCTGTGTGGTCGTGGTATTACACCGGGCGTGCCGGCCCTGCAGTGCTAAGATGTTAAAGCGGGCACTACCACTGTCAAAAGTTCATGAGCTTTTAATAGTAGTAACGTGTCTACTGTTCAGCGTAACTGTTCTGACTTCGTGTGAAACTGGTATACGAGTATGGTCTTGATTGAGGTCGAGCTGGATGTATACCATTGTGTGGCTGATCCCTTTAACCCTTTGTAATAGTGCGGTGACGATGTACTATATTATTTATACCTCTGAATAGACACGCCCTTAAATTGAAACTGGCAAAGACGAGGGTTTACTGCTAAAGGTTGTCGAGATAATTATTATTTAAATTTTGAGTAAACGTATTAATAGATTTGAATAATAGGCCAAGAAAATCAAAGATATGTGTTTTTTTTTTTATAACATAAGGTGGCAAACGAGCAAGCGGCCACTTAAATCCGCCAAAATGGCGAAGCGACCGCTGCCCATAGACATCCGCAATTGCAGATGCGTTGCCTACCCTTATACGACGGAGGAGGAGACGCACATAAAGAGGATATTTCCCCTTCCTATGCATCTCCTCCACCGTCAAATCCACTTCCCCTTCCCATCCTCTCCTTATAAGAAAAGGGTGATAAAGAGAAAGGGACTTAAATTAGGCCTCCGGCACCACACTCATCAGACGAAACACTGAATTGCTTCCATTTCACGCCTGTCTTCTGTGTGGCCGTGGTATTACACCGGGCGTGCCGGCCCATTTGTGCTAAGATGTTAAAGCGGGCACTACCACTGTTATGTGTGAAGTAAATGCAATGGGCTAGGATGGTTGACTGTGATGAGCAGCCTCTCTATAATGGATTATCTCATTTATCCACACTCTTCCAGAGCCGTGAAGTTTCAATCAAGAACCACTAATAATGGATTAATAAAATCTTCAACTTCATTATAAATGCAATTTCGTATTAACATTTATGAGCTTCGCCGTTATCGTGAGTATATTTATATCTAAAAATTATTGTACAATAGTTTAGTCTCGTTTTGATCTTGTCTATACTAATATTATAAAGACGAAAGTTTATTTTTGTATGTATTGGAATAACTCAAAAACTACTGGGCCGATTTTAAAAAACTTTCCACTGTTAGAAAGGTAATTTATCTGTGAGTAACATAGGCTGTATTTTTACTATTTTTTTTTTTTTAATTTCATGTGGATGAAATCGCAAGTAACAGCTAGTAGTTTTTATGGAGGTGTAATACTCGGTTTTTAGTTGTGCAAGAAACAATAGTTGCAAAACAATCGACAATCACACAACCGTTGTGCGATAGTTTAGTCAAAGGTGTGCGCCCGCTCTATTATAAATGCAATAGTTTAAATGGATGGATGTTTGTTAGATATTGTAGCATAAACTGCTGAATGAATTTCGATGAAATTTGAGATAGATGTAGAGGGTAGTCTGGAAGAACACATTTACTTACTTTTCTTTTTATTACCATGCGGACAGAGTCGCGGGCTAAAACTTCATAACGACTATTTGAACTATTATAAAAAAAGATTTATTTAGCTTTCATGATGCGATACAACGAGTATAAACAAATTGGGAAATAACCAAATAAATTAAAACAGATTTAAACACATTTTAATGTAAATAAAATGAAGGTTAATGTTTATAAATTACATTTTAACATACAAATATGTTGTTGATTTCTATAAAAAATGTTACATACGTTTCTCCATGAAATTTTTCCCAATGTACGAATTATGTAGTCGCCGTACTCTTTGTCTTTACATAGTCTAACATAAAAAACCTTAAAAAGTGCTTACAATCGATCATTCATAAATTTATTCGAGCCTCAAACGCCTGGCTCCGGAGATAAAGCCTGAGGGATGATCGGTCCATCGTAGTAATGTACATGTTACTGGAAAATCACGAATGTCGCCTGTTTGTCATTTGACTAAGCATATTAATTAACCGGGATGGAGATCAAATTCGTTCACAATGTGGCATAATTCGACATTTATTTGCTAAATAGAATTGACTTAAATAATTGACACTTTTAAATAGTATAGAATAACAACCAAAAATAATAATATGATACGTTATGTTATCGTCTCTATAATTTGTCTAGGCAAATTTCAAACGGACGGTACTCATGTTACGTCGGTGACATGGACAAATTATGTCTCTACCCCAACCCCTCAGCCCTGCGGTTGTAATTCAGTGTGGCATAATGAAGCTATAGGTAGACTTGCAAAGCAACGAATATACGACTGAGAATTGAACTCTTAATGAAAGAAAGATTTGTCAATCTTTGATTTGTAGGTTATCTTACTTCTTACTAATATTATAAATGCGAAAGTTTAGATGGATGCATGGATGTTTGTTAGAGTTTGTAGCCTAAACGGCTGAACGCATCTCGATGAAATTTGGCTTAGACGTAGAGCATAGTCTGGAAGAACACATACGCTACTTAGTTTTTTTTTCTAATTTCACGCGGACTGAGTCGCAAGCGAAAGTTAGTTATATTATAAGTTTTACAGCACTACCTAAACATCGAGAATGAACCTAATTTTATCTCATTTCTTTCAAAAGAAATGACAAGGATGGGAAAACATTTCGTTTCGAATGTTTCGGAGACATTTAATATGTAAACTTTAGACGACTTTAAGATTAATAAATGTACAAAAATTCGCTAAGAACTTTACCGTAATCTGAAAACGGATCGAGAAAAGAATGACGAAGGTTGACACGGGACAGGGCATTATTTCTCCACCATCCACACTGTCCGTCAGCGCCATTTTGACGTAAATATAAAAGTAGACAATGATAAAAACGTAAAGTTTGTTTGTATAACAATTCATAAATAAACACTAGATCTTCCTGAAAACAAATTGTACTGCAATACATTGAATTTGTAATTATATCTGTAATTATTATCTATACTAATATTATAAAAAAGAAAAGGATTTGTATTTTTTATTGTAAGTATGTATTGAAATAACTCAAAAACTACTGAGCCGATTTAAAAAATCGTTTCACCATTAAAAAGCTACGTTATCAATGAGTAACTTGAGCTATAACTTTTGTATTTTTTTTTTAATTTCACGTGGGCGAAGTCGCGAGCAACATCTAGTAACTAATATATAGCGTTCGCCCGATCCTCGTCGAATTGAAAAAAAAAAACAAAAGCGAGTAGCCTATGTGGTCATCCAGACTATCATGTACATCTATGCCAAATTTCATAGCAATTCGTTCAGCCTTTTAGGCTACAAACATCCATCCATCCATCTTTACTTTCGCATTTACATCTTTTACATCTTTACATCTTACTTTCGCATTTATAATATAGAGTAAGAAGTAACATATATTGAGCGCAGCAATACAAGGTTTGTCTGTCCTCAGTCTGACATGACGTTAAGGTTTGTGTAGATAATATTTACTGAACTGTTTAGCTGCACCTGCGCCAACAAGCAACTAGCTTTCAAAACTCGAGAATTCCAATCAGAACGAGGAATCTGGCCTATACAAATACCAGGCATAACCCGGCCGCAGTACAAACACGATTACGTCCAGTGAAAGCCATTATATACATTACCTTTCCAATTAGACAGGGTTATACGGTGGCATTATATTAATTCACCAACACAATCGCTTTCATCGAAATTGATTAACGCGCTTTGATCTTGAATGACCTACAAGTGTCTTCAAGCGTATGCTATATCTACAATGCTGGATGGTATATGTCAAAGAGAGAGAGAGTGAATTTAGATGGTTCATACTGTTATACGGAAGCGTATGTAATGTGCCGACAATTGAATATAATGATGAAGTAATGAGGAAGTCATCCTAACTTAGAGAATCTTTCAAAAAATCAACAATCAACAACAAATGACAAAAAATCTTGGCCAAAAGGAGAAGGAGAGCTGATGCGGCCTCCAACTTGTCACTGAAGGACGCGCTGCTTTCCAAGCATTTAATTCAATAATTCCAAGTATTCAATAAGCATCCAGTTGTTATCTTCAGCAATAATAAATAAAAAAACAAGAGTAGTTAGTTAATTTCTTTAGACACACCTGTAATCTGGAGTCTAGTATCATAAACAATAGAGCGATATCTTCAACCAAAATGTCAGCATCGATAGCGCTACCCATCATAGATAATTCCGATCGGGGAATAATATTTGGCCGCATAATTAATTGAATTAATTATATCCGGTTGAGTGTACCCATTAACGTATTATAGATCAACGAGCCGACAAGCTCCCGACACGTACACTCATGTGCAAAATTATATACACCCACATTCAACACAAATAAATGTAAAGCATTTTCTGATATTCACTTGGCGCCTGAAAGGTCATGAAAGTGCGTATTTAATAAGGTGATTTTATAAACTGATAATTGAATATTCTTTTTTTTTATAACATAAGGTGGCAAACGAGCAAGCAGCCACCTGAAATCGCCAAAATGGCGAAGCAACCGCTGCCCATAGACTTCTGCAATTGCAGATGCGTTGCCTACCGTTAATTGACGGAGGAGGAGACGCACATAAAGAGGACATTTCCCCTTCCTATGCGTCTCCTCCACTGTCAAATCCACTTTTCCTACCCATCCTTTCCTCTTAAGAAAAGGGTGGAAAGGGAAGAGGATTAAAATTAGGTCTCCGGCACCACACTCATCAGACGAAACGCGGAATTGCTTCCACTTCACGCCTGTTTTCTGTGTGGTCGTGGTATTACACCTGGCGAGCCGACCCATTCGTGCGTAGATGTTAAAGCGGGCTCTACCACTGTTGCAAATTTATTCATACATGGCAAACTCTTTCCATTATTTGTGATCCCATATTGATGCTTTTAACGTATCTTGCACTTGTCTTTCTTATTATTAGATAATAGTGTTTGTTTGAGCTTTATTACCCGTCCTTACCCATTCATATTTCAACGTTAGTTTAAAAAGGCTATAAATCACTTCACTTCGACTTAACTTGTAGTTGTTTTCTTGGAAGTCATTACTAAAACTTTGTAAATAACGAGTTAGAGCGCGCGCACATCTTTGACTACCCTATTGCACAACTGTTTAGTCTCGCTTTGATTTCTACAAATTCATATGGAGGTGCACACACTACTCGATGTGCAATTAAACGATTGAATTGGCTGCGAAACAATCGACAATCAGAACCAGTTGTGCGATTTTTTAGTTTAAGGTGTGCGCCCGCTCTAAGACTTTGTAAATAACGACAAGTTATAAATCAAGCAGCACAAATAACAGTGTTATATAAAATTGCTTTGACATTGGCATTACAATGTGGTAACCATGAATAGAGTTTTCCCGCCCATAGATTAGTGTCAACGGAAAATAGTTGGTGTCATCACTAATGATGCCGGTAATATCTGATTTTACAAGGTCATCGGGTTAAGTGGTGTTTTCCATTTGACTACATTTTAAGATAGGTTTCCGTGGTCCATAATTTGATGGACAAACGCGGAAAGTAACGCACCGACTACTAAACAGCTTGAAGTTTTCCGACGCGACGCACATTGGGCTGTATACAGTTGCTCCATAGACAACTTTATCTGATGTTTGAAATGTCTCTTTTTTTGCTTGAATGTGCTTCGTATCAGTAAATGCATACCTTATAACGTAATATTTATCTTGTATCGATATTTTTGGCGCAATTAGAACG